>NC_058130.1:308761028-308788233 GCF_016433145.1 Gracilinanus agilis | reverse complement strand
CAACCCCTCCACACACACCACCTATAGTGCCAAAGCCAGCTAAAAAGAAATAGAGCAAGTTTGGGGCACCCATTGAGTCATTGGCAGCTTCAGGGCCTGTTCCTGAGAGCAGCAAGATTTAGGACCCCAAAAAGCTAAAGAACACACATGGACTTTGAGTGCAGACACAGAGTGCAGGCATGGGTGGAGGCTCAGGTGGAGGCGGAGGCAGAGGATCAAGCAAGGGGGTCCACCACGGGGCTTGACCTTGAGAAAAACCAGACCTCAGACCTCAGGACCCAAAAGACCACAGACAGACCCTGAGTGTGAGGATAAAGCTGAGAAGATGCTCGGCTAACGATGGCTACCCAGAATCAGGAAGTTCAGAAGAGAAAGATTTAACAACAAGAAAAAGAAATCTTTAACACTTGACAACTTTTACACAGAGAAAATCCAGGCAACCAAGCAAACAGAGGAGAACAAACAAGAATCTGGACCCTCCCAAAATAAGGAAAACTGGTCATAAGCTCTTTAGTTCAAAACTGAGATGACGAGAAAGTTGGAAAAGATTTGGTTAGAGAAATGGGAAATAGCTCAAAAGGAAATCAGGTAAGAAAATAACAGTTTAAAAGGCAGAATTTTGCAATTGGAAAGTGAGGCTCAGAAATCAAATGAACTGATAAGCAAATTGAACACCAGAAATGACCAGATTGAAAAGGAAAACCAAAAGATTATAGCCGAAAACCAGTCCTTTAAGGCTAGAATTGAGCAATTAGAAGCTAATGATTTCTCAAGACAACAAGAACAAATAAAACAAAGTCAAAAGATTGAAAAAATAGAAGGAAACATGAAATATCTCAAAGAGAAAGGGATAGACCAAGAAAACCGGTCTAGAAGAGACAACTTGAGAATCATTGGTCTTCCAGAAAAACCAGAAATTAATAGAAACCTGGACTCCATACTAAAAGAAATTATTCAGCAAAATTGCCCTGAAGTCCTACAACAAGAGGGCAATATAGACATTGAAAGGATCCATAGATAACCCTCTACACTCAACCCAGAAAAGTCAACACCCAGGAATATAATTGCCAAATTCAAGAGCTTCCAAGTAAAAGGAAAAATCTTACAAGAAGCCAGAAAGAGACAATTCAAATATCAAGGAGCACCAATCAGGATCACAAAAGATCTGGCAGCCTCCACGCTAAAAGACCGCAAGGCTTGGAATATGATATTCAGAAAGGCAAGAGAGCTAGGCCTGCAACTACGGATCAACTACCCATCAAAATTGACTATATACTTCCAGGGAAAATATGGGCATTCAATAAAATTGAAGATTTCCAAGTATTTGCACAGAAAAGACCAGGGCGAAATGGAAAGTTTGATATCCAACCACAAAAATCAAGAGAAACATGAAAAGGTAAATAAGAAACTGAGGGGAAAGAAAGAAATCTCATAATTTTTAAATTTGCCTTTTTAAGGGCCTTAGTAAGATCTAATTATCTGTATTCCTATGTGGAGGAATGCTATGTATAATTCTCTGTAGTTAACTCTATTCACTATTACAGTATTCACTATTATAGTAATCAGAAGAATAACTCACAGGGAGAGGGTGGAATACTAAATAGTCTAAGATGACATGGGGGGTGGGAAAGACGGGGGTGAATAGCAGGGGACACCAAGAGAAACTTGAGGGAATAAGAAAATAGGATATTCAATTACACACAAAGAGGGCATGGGAAGGAGAGGGGACAAATACTATTATAAGAAGGAGAGGAAGAGAGCATTAAGAGGTAATATTTAATCCTTACTCTCAGCTCTCAGTGTAATCAACCCAGAGAGGGAAGAGTAGCTATACTATCCATTGGGATATAAAACTCTTATCTAACCGTACTGAGAAAGTCAGAAGGGATAAACGAAGGGGAGGAGGGGAGTGGGGAGGTAAAAAAAGGGAGGGGAGAAGAATGGGGAAGGAATTCATTAGGCCTTTAAAAACAAAAAGAGGGGAATAATAAGGGAGGGGTGGAAAGGGAAGTTAATCAAGGGAAGGGATAAGGGATAGCAGCTTAATAGCAAACCACTGGTTTAAAAGGAAATAGTTTTAGAAGAAGGGGTAGGAATAGGGGAGGATATGAAAATGTCAGCAAATGCACAACTTATAATTATAACTCTGAATGTGAATGGGATGAACTCACTTATAAAACAGAAGCAAATAGCAGAGAGGATTAGAAACCAAAATCCTACTATATGTTGTCTACAAGAAACACACATGAGGCAGGTGGACATACACAAATTTAAGGTTCAGGGCTTGAGCAAAATCTTTTGGGCGTCAAATGAGAAAAAGAAGGCAGGAGTGGCTATTATGATTTCTGACAAAGCCAAAATAAAAATAGATATGATTAAAAAAGACAGGGAAGGTCATTACATCCTGATTAAAGGCAGTATAAACAATGAGCAAATAACACTGATCAATATGTATGCACCAAGTGACATAGCACCCAAATTCATAAAGGAGAAACTGGCAGAACTCAAGAAGGAAATAGATAGTAAAACCATAATAGTGGGAGATCTAAATATTCCACTTTCAGATCTAGATAAATCAAACCGAAAAATAAATAAGAAAGAGGTAAGATAGGTGAATGAAGTCCTAGAAAAATTAGATTTAATGGATATGTGGAGAAAAATAAATGGGGACAAAAAGGAATACACCTTCTTTTCAGCTGCACATGGCACATTCACAAAGATTGACCATGTTATAGGACATAGAATCATTGCAAACAAATGCAAAAGAGCAGAAATAATAAATGTAACCCTCTCAGATCATCATGCAATAAAAATAATAATTAGTAAGAGCACTTAGACAGGAAAATCAAAAACTAATTGGAAATTAAATAATATGATTCTCCAAAATCAATTAGTCAAAGAAGAAATCATAGAAACAATCAACAATTTCATTGAAGAGAATGACAATGATGAGACATCCTACCAAACTCTGTGGAATGTGACCAAGGCAGTACTCAGGGAAAAATTTATATCCTTGAGTGCATATATTAACAAATTAAGGTGGGCAGAGATTAATGAATTGGGCATGCAACTCAAAAAATTAGAAAGCAAGCAAATTAAAAACCCCCAGATGAAAACTAAGTTAGAAATAGTAAAAATTAAGGGTGAAATTAATAAAATCAAAAGTAAAAGAACTATCGAATTAATAAATAAGACTAGAAGCTGGTATTTTGAAAAAACAAATAAGATAGACAAAGTACTGGTCAATCTAATGAAAAAAAGGAAAGAAGAAAACCAAATTGATAGTATCAAAGATGAAAAGGGAGACCTTACCTCTAATGAAGGGGAAACTAAGGCAATCATTAACAACTATTTCACCCAATTATATGGCAATAAATACAACAATTTAGGAGATATGGATGAATATTTACAAAAATATAAACTACCTAGATTAACAGCAGAAGAAATAGAATACCTAAATAATCCCATATCAGAAAAAGAAATTGAAGAAGCCATCAAAGAAATCCCTAAGAAAAAATCGCCAGGGCCTGATGGATTCACAAGTGAATTCTATCAGACATTTAAAGAGCAACTAATCAGAATACTATACAAATTATTTGATATGATAAGCAAAGAAGGAGTCCTACCAAATTCCTTTTATGACACAAATATAGTACTGATTCCAAAGCCAGGGAGATCAAAAACAGAGAAAGAAAACTACAGACCAATCTCCCTAATGAACATAGATGCAAAAATCTTAAATAGAATACTAGCCAAGAAACTCCAGTAAGTAATTAAGAAGATCACCCACCATGATCAGGTGGGATTTATACCAGGAATGCAAGGATGGTTCAACATTAGGAAAACCATCCACATAATTGACCATATTAACAGTGTAACAAACAAAAATCACATTAGATGCTGAAAAAGCCTTTGACAAAATACAGCATCCATTCCTATTGAAAACACTGAAAAGTATAGGAATAGAAGGACCTTTCCTAAAAATAATAAACAGTATATACCTAAATCCATCAACAAGCATTATATGCAATGGGGATAAATTAGAAGCCTTCCCAATAAGATCAGGAGTAAAACAAGGATGCCCATTATCACCTCTATTATTCAACATAGTACTAGAAACACTACCAGTTGCAATTAGAGAAGAAAAAGAAATTGAAGGTATCAAAATAGGCAATGAGGAGACTAAGCTATCACTCTTTGCAGATGATATGATGGTCTATTTAAAAAATCCTAGAGAATCAACTAAGAAGCTTGTAGAAATAATCAACAACTTTAGCAAAGTTGCAGGATACAAAATAAATACACATAAATCATCAGTATTTCTATACATCTCCAACACATTAGAGCAGCAAGAAGTAGAAAAAGAAACACCATTTAAAATCACCTTAGACAATGTAAAATACTTAGGAATCTATCTACCAAAACAAACACAGCAATTATATGAAAACAACTACAAAACACTTTCCAGACAAATAAAACTAGATCTAAACAATTGGAAAGCCATTGATTGCTCATGGGTAGGATGAGCTAACATAATAAAAATGACCATTCTACCCAAATTAATTTACCTATTTAGCACTATACCTATCAGACTACCAAAAAACTTCTTTACTGAATTAGAAAAAACTATAACAAATTTCATTTGGAATAACAAAAGATCAAGAATATCAAGGAAAATAATGGAAAAAAAATGTGAAGGAAGGAGGCCTAGCAGTACCAGATATTAAACTATACTATAATGCAGCAGTCATCAAAACAATATGGTACTGGCTAAGAGACAGAGAGGAGGATCAGTGGAATAGACTTGGGGTAAATGACATCAGCAAGACAATGTATGATAAACCCCAAAAGCCCAACTTTTGGGACATGAATCCACTATTTGACAAAAACTGCTGGGAAATTTGTAAAACAATATGGAAGAGACTAGGTCTAGATCAACATCTCACACCCTACACCAAGATAAATTCAGAATGGGTGAAGAACTTGAATATAAAGAGGGAAACTATAAACAAGTTAAGTGAACACAGAATAGTATACTTGTCAGATCTGTGGGAAAGGAAAGACTTTAAAACCAAGCAAGAGTTAGAGAAAATTACAAAATGTAAATTAAATGGTTTTGATTACATTAAACTAAAAAGTTTTTGTACAAACAAAAACAATGTAGTCAAAATCAGAAGGGAAACAACAAAGTGGGAAAAAATCTTTATAACAAAAAAACTCTGACAGGGGTCTAATTACTCAAATATACAAGGAGTTAAATCAATTGCATAAAATATCAAGCCATTCCCCAATTGATAAATGGGCAAGAGACATGAATAGGCAATTTTCAGGTAAAGAAATCAAAACTATTAATAAGCACATGAGAAAGTATTCTAAATCTCTACTAATTAGAGAAATGCAAATCAAAACAACTCTGAGGTATAACCTCATACCTAGCAGATTGGCTAAAATGAAAGAAGGGGAGAGTAATGAATGTTGGAGGGGATGTGGCAAAATTGGGACATTAATGCATTGCTGGTGGAGTTGTGAACTGATCTAACCATTCTGGCAGGCAATTTGGAATCATGCTCAAAGGGCTATAAAAGAATGTCTGCCCTTTGATCCAGCCATACCATTGCTGGGTTTGTACCCCAAAGAGATCATAGATAAACAGACTTGTATGAAAATATTTATAGCTGCACTTTTTGTAGTGGCAACAAACTGGAAAAGGAGGGTATGTCCTTCAACTGGGGAATGGCTGAACAAATTGTGGTATATGCTGGTGATGGAATACTATTGTGCTAAAAGGAATAATAAACTAGAGGAGTTCCTGGTGAACTGGAACAACCTCTAGGAACTGATGCAGAGTGAAAGGAGCAGAGCCAGAAGAACACTGTACACAGAGACTGATATACTACGGTAAAATTGAATGCAATGGACTTCTGTACCAGCAGCAATGCAATGACCCAGGACAATTCTGAGGGATTTATGGTAATGAATGCTGCCCGCATTCAGAAGAAGGACTGCAGGAGAGGAAACATATAAGAAAAACAACTGCTTTAACGCATGGGTCAGGGTGGACATGATTGGGGATGTAGACTCAAAACTACCACACCAATACAACTAACAACAATTTGGAAATAGGTCTTGATCAAGGACACTTGACAAAACCAGTGGTAATGTGCGTTGGCCATGGGTAGGGGAAAGCGGGGGATGAAGGGGAAAGTAGGAGCATGAATCATGTAACCATGTTAAAAAGGAATATTAATAAATGTTTAAATTTTAAAAAAAAAGAAAAGAAGACAGGACCAAAGAAGTGATTCACAGCCCATTTAGTTAATACTTTTTTTGTTCTCCAGATCATTTTTATTTTTCTTTTGTTTTTCTTTTGAATAGTTAGTTTGAATAGTTGAAAAGTTACATATTTCATGTTCTTTCCCTCTCCCCCAAACCCCTCTGACCCCCTTAGCCAACGCACAATTCCCTGGGTTTTGCATGTACAATTGATCAAGACCTAATTCCATTTTATTGATAGTTGGACTAGAGTTATCATTTAGTGTCTGCATTCCCAATAATATCCCTATCAGCCCATGTGTTCAAGCAGTTGTTTTTTTCTGTATTTCTCCTCTCACAGTTCTTCCTTTGAATGTGGCTAGTTTTCTTTCTCATAAGTCCCTCAGCCTTGCTCTGGATCCTTGCATTGCTGCTAGTAGAGAAGTCCGTTATGTTTGATTGTACCACAGTGTATCAGTTTCCATGTACAATGTTCTCCTGATTCTGCTCCTTTCACTCTGCATCAATTCCTGAAGGTCATTCCAGTTCACATGAAATTCCTCCAGTCCTTTATTCCTTTGAGCACAATTTAGTAACTCGAGCACACACCACCAAAAATTTTCCATTAGCAAGAATAGATAGGCAGCTATCTATACATCTTCAAAACATTTCACAGTAGCTTCCACCCCTAATGTCTCACATCTTAAATACTGCATTATTTTGGTAAAATGAGCAGTTCTCTTTGCCTCCCTTTGGGAGCTGTGCAGGGAGCTAGTTAGGCCATTTAAAAGATACTTCTTACTCTACTCTTGGAAATTAATTTGATTGTGGGATAGTATCTTTTTTTCTAAACCTTTACTAAGTATCAGTTCCAAAGGAGAAGAGCAATAAGTGCTGGACAATTGAGTTAAATGATTTGCCCAAGGTAACACAATCAGGACATGTCTGAGGTCAAATTTGAATCCAGAACCTCTTGTCTTCAGGCCTGCTGATCTTTCCACTGAGTAACCTAGATGTCCTTATGTGATAGTATCTTACAAATATGAAGAAATTTGTGGACAAGAAAATAATATGACATATAACACCAAATATACAAATTAATATTTTTTGAAAAGTATAGATATTACTGTCCACAAATAATGTCAAATCAAATATGTCTTCAATACAGCAAAATCATAGAATTGTATTGTGCTCTACTGAAAGGGACTGTGTCATGAAAAAAGAAAATATGATATGACTGTCTCTTTCTATATGACTGATGAGACTGCACCTGGAATATAGCATTCAATTTTGTGTTTCATGTTGCCCAAAAGAACTAGACAGATTGGAAGGAGTTCAGGGAAGAGCAGTAAAAATGATTAGTGGAAAGAAGAAATTGATCTATAGACCAAGACAAAGAGAGCTAAATTTGTGAATCCTGGCTATGGAATGACCTCAAGCCAAAAATCTATACAAGGTGACTTGCCTGATATCAAAAGGTCTGAATGCTTAGAAGGGGAAGGAAATAATCAGTATTGAATAATTGGACATAAGAGTAATGGGATGAAATTAAGAATGGGTAATCTAAAATGAAAACCAGGAAATCTCATTGACTTTGAGAGTTTGTGAAAATGAGACTTTTCTTCCAAAGGTGATGAATGAAAAGCCATTCATGTTGCTTGGAGGGAGGAAGGAAGGAAGGAAGGAAGGAAGGAAGGAAGGAAGGAAGGAAGGAAGGAAGGAAGGAATTACAAATTTTAGAAATTGTTTTTTGTTATTGCTGTTCAGTTTTTTTCAGTCATGTTCAACTTTTTTGTGACTGTAATTGGAGTTTTCTTGGCAAAGAAACCAGACATCATTTCCTTCTCTAGCTCATTTTACCAGAGAGGAAACTGAGCTAAACACGATTAAGTGACTTGCCTAAGGTCAAAAAGCTAGTAAATATTTGAGGCCAGATTTGAATTCAGGAAGATGAGTCTTCCTAACTCCAGACCTGGCACTATTCACTGCACACCTTTAACTGCCCAGTCTGGCTTTACCCCTCCATTTTATAGAGGAAACTGAGGTTAAAGGACCTTCACAGTATCTCATTAGATATGTATTACACATTACTCTCTTTCATGTATCATATATTTTAGAAAAAATGGCCTATAATTAATATTCCCCTGTACCTGGCACTTTTCTGCCATATTTTTACAGAGGCATTCCCTCATGCCTAAAATAGTATCCCTTCCTCCTTCATTCCCATGGAATGCTTTGGTGTTCAAATGCCACTTTTTTCTGTCATTTCAGTTGTCATCCTGAGAGCAATAATAAAATAATGCTATGATGTTTTGATTTTATTTTGTTTTATTTATAATGAGCAGGAGTCCCCAAGTCTCTCACTCTTGCTCTTTCTGAACAGAGACAGCTAATGTATGACACATTATTAAATGACATGAGTATTTCATTTTATCACAGAATTAGATAGAGTGGATAGAGCTTAAAGTTTGGAGTCAGGAAGACTTAAGTTCAAGTCTGTTTTCAAATACCTAGTAGTTGCTTGATGCTGGGCAAGTCATTGAACTACTGATTACCTTGGTTTCCTCAATTGTAAAATAAAGATAATAATAGCACTTACATTATATAAATGCTTATTCCTTCCCTCTTTCTCCTGTGATTTGGCTTTGATCTCACTCAGCAGGATGTAGTAGAACCAAGACCTCTGGAACCCGTGGTATAGGGGCCATAGTCTGGGTTCCTGTCCTCCATCCTTTCAGGAGAGATTATTTCATTTGCATGTCATCTGCAACCCCTTCACTTTTATTACAACACTTCTGAGAAGTTGAGGGCTCTGTTTCTAACTGCCAAATGCCCTGAACCATTTCACTTTCAGTCTTGTTATTCTGTCAATTAAACTTCTACAAGACTGTAAAAAGTAACTAGGGAATATTAGACTTGGCCACCAACCCCCTAGACTGCCTCTTTCAGCATCCATTGAACTAACTACTCTGTGTACATAAGAAAATTTGTTCCCAGTTTCATTCCATACATGACCAGAAAGAACCTTCTGACTTAATGTTAGGCAGTATCTCCCAATCCAATCACCTCACCCTCTGTATTTTCAGGGCCCTTACCCCCCTCAGATATGATATGAGCCACAGGGCCATCTCATCTTATTACAATTACCAGCTAACCCAAAAGTTAGGGCAGGCCCAAGTCTGATGCCAGATTATCATTTCAGGAAGGAATCTTAGAAATAGTCTGTTTTTTTGTTATTGGGGTTCCTGGGATGAAATGAAATACTCATAAATCACTTAACAATGAACAAAGGGAAGTTTATTTAGCCCTAACATAGCACAGGCATGCAACAAGGATATAGTGGCATTTAACTTCTATAGATTCAGTCCACTTCATTTCCATTTGGAAATACATTTGGTTTAGGGGTCAGGAAGTGCTTTGCTTTCAGATAGCCACCTACTCATAGGGGCCATGATTCCATATGGGTAGGTTTGGTTTTTTTATCCCCTTAGGTGATTAGGAATCTTGGGTCAAGGGGAAAAGAAGCCTATCGGGATATAGAATCGTTTGGTTGATTTTTCTACCTCCCCCCAAGTTTAAATGACACATTTTCTTTCCCTCCCCTCTTCCTTCCCTGCCCCTGGAGCCAACAAGCAATTCCACTGGGTTATACAAATGTTATCACTTGATACCTATTTCTATATTATTCATTTTTTGAAAAAGAGCAACCTTTTGAAACCAAAACCCAAAATCATGTACCCATATAAAAAAGTGATGTCATATGTTTTTCTTCTGTTTCACTCCCACAGTTCATTCTCACAATGTGGATAGCATTCTTTCTCTTATGTTCTTCCGGATTTTTCTAGATCATTGCATTGCTACTCATAGAGAAATCCATTACATTTGGTCTTCCCACAATATTTCACTTTCTGTGCACTATGTTCTCTCAATTCTACTCATTTAACTGCATCAGTTCATGGAGGTTCTTCCAGTTCATATAGAAATTCTCTACTTCATTATTTCTTAAAGCACAATAGTATTCCATCACCATCATATACCACAATTGAAATCTTTGAAAAGTTAAAACTAATAGATCTCTGTAGAAAATTGAATGGCAATAAAAAGGAATATACCTTCTTTTCAGCAGTACACAAAAATTAACTGTGTATTAAAGCATAAAAACTTTATAACCAAATGCACAAAACAGAAATAATAAGTGCATCATTTTCCAATCATAATGCAATAAAAATTTTAATCAATAAATCTTCCCAGAAAGAAAAATTAAAATTTATTTGAAGACTAAATAATCTAATTCTAAAAAGGGTGGGTCAAAGAAAAATTATATAAACAATCCATAAAAGAAAGAAAATTATAGGCCAATTTCATTAATGAATATAGATGCAAGCATTTTAAATAATATACTAGCAAGGAGAATACAGCAATGTATCACAAGAATCATTCACTATAACTAGGTAAGGATTTACAACAGGAATATAGGGCTGGTTTAACATTAGAAAAACTATCAGCATAATTGACCATATTAATAACCAAACTAACAGAAATCACATGATTATCTCAAAAGATGCTGAAAAGGCCCTTGGCAAAATAGAACACCAATTCCTATTAAAAACACTAGAAAGCATAGGAATTAAGTGGGTCATTCCTTAAAATAATAAGTAGTATCTACCTAAAACCTTCATCAAATGTTGCTTGTAATGGATATGTTAGAAGCCTTCCCAATAAGATGAGGGGTGAAGCAAGAATCCATTATCACCACTATTATTCAACATTTCATTAGAAATGCTAACTTTAGCAATAAGAAAAGAAAAAGAAATGAAGGAATTAAAGTAGACAAAGATGAAACTAAACTAATCATTCTTCATGGATGATATGATGGTATACTTAGAGAATCCTAGAGAATCTACTAAAAAACTAGTTGAAATAATCAGTAACTTTATAAAGTTGCAAGATACAAAATAAATACACATAAATTATAAGCTTTTCTATGTATAGAGTTATTTTTTTATTTTATTTATTTATTTTAAACCCTTAACTTCTATGTATTGGCTCCTTGGTGGAAGAGTGGTAAGGGTGGGCAATGGAGGTCAAGTGACTTGCCCAGGGTCACACAGCTGGGAAGTGTCTGAAGCTGGATTTGAACCCAGGACCTTGTCTCTAGGCCTGACTCTCAATCCACTGAGCTACCCAGCTGCCCCCTCTATGTATAGAATTAGAAAGAGAAATTTCATTTAAAGTCACACTGAACAATATAAAATACCTGGGAATCTACTTGCCAAGACAAACACAGGAATTATATGAACACAATTATAAAATACTTTTTCACACAAATAAATTCAGATCTAAACAAGTAGAAAAATAGTAATTACCCATGGGTAGGCTGAGCTAATATAATATAAATGACTATTCCACCTAATTTTATTTATTTATTTATTCAGTGCCACACCAAGCTACCAAATAATTATTTTATAGAATAGAAAAAAATAATTATTCATCTGAAAGAACAAAAAGTCAAGATTATCAAGAGAACTAATGAAAAACATTAGGAACAAAAGAGGACTAGCAGTGCCAGATCTCAAACTGTGATATGAAGTAGCATTCATCAGAACAATCTGGTACTCACAAAGGAATAGAGGATAGATCAATGGAGTAAATTAGATATACAATATACATGGGCACCTCCAAACTTCAGTACTGTCCTGGGTTCCCTGCTCTGGTCATAGTCTCCTCTCTTCTCAATAGGATTACAGGATACAGTGCACTATGGGAACATGGCTACAGTGCTAGCCTTGGAGTTAGCAAGACATGTATTCAGATGCTGAGATACTTTCTAGCCAATGTATCCAAAGAAATCATATTCTCTCAGTTTCTTTATCTGTAAAATAGTAAATACAATGTAAATAATATAACATAAAATAATATATTATATATAATTTAATATAAATAAAAATAATGACATCTATTTCACATTGTTTTGTGAGGATCAAATGAAGTACGTGTGAAACTTTTGTAAACCTTAAAGTAGTATGTAAACGCTAGCTATTATTATTGTTATCATGAAGAGCAGTGACATGAAAAAAACTGAGACTATAAGGGACTCTCTTCCTGGCATGCAGACAACAAAATACAGCAACATGGGTACAAGCCCAATGTCATGAAGAAGGAAAACTGAAGTTCTAGCATTTTCCACATAATATGGACCTCAGTTTTGCAAAAACATTATTAGCTAATACTTTATAGCCTAAAGTAAATCACAAAACTGACAAAGGGTCATTTTTTGGATTGTTCTTTTTATGGCATCTATAATAGTGTTTCTATTGAGCCAGTTTCCCTCTCTAAAGTTGTTTACTTTATTTTCCTGGAGTTTCTGTACTCCTAACCCACTATTGCCAGGAATCCTTTTTCTTCAGCTGACCCTGGCTCTTTTCAAGTCAAAGATCAATATAACTATCCAGTGATTCTGAAGTGCAATAGGTTCCAGCCATTATCCTACTCATTTTTAAAACTGCGGCTTTACCCAAATGGGGGACTTCTGTCTAGAAAAGAGAGAATAAAACAGACCATGACTTATTCTATGTGATTTCATAGCCTCTTGATCTGTTCCAGCTCAGCATGTACCATAATTATATTCACTTGAAGAGAGTTTCTTTAACATTTCTGTTTCTCTTAGCCAGAAGAACTTTTTCCATGATAATAACAGCTATTTCCAGAGTAACTATATCCACTGTAGAGAGTATTAGTGTGCCTTTGAATGTCCAATATATTATTAGTCTTATTCCAAAGATGCAATGTCCTGAGAGCTTTACAAAATAAAGGAAACAATCCTGCAAGGCTTAATATGAGCTCCACCACTGCAGAAAATAGCTGATTAATTTAAGATAGAAGGCCATCTGAGGGGGGGAACCTTTTGTGAGCTGGGCACAGTTTAACAGAAAATTTAATAGTTAGAGAGTATCACCACCACATAGGAAGAAAATATTCCAACCCAAAAGCAAAGCAACAAGTCACATCCTCGTTATGTCTCTGCTCTGCAAAATAAAGACTAGATATGTTCAGAGGTCAAAGGGTAAGGTTTTATACTTTGTATCTAAGCATGAGGCAAATGGAATAACAAAATTAAAATCAAAATTTATTTCTGTGGAACTTTTGTAGAAATATTATGGAACCAAGAGCCTTCTCATTTTTTGCCAATGTTTTATAAAGCAACAATGGAAAAGGAGACTTGGCAAAAGAATAATTTATAAGGGAATCATAGGACAAACAAAAGGGAAGAAAGGGAAAGGAAGGAAATTAATCAGCTATTTTCCCACCTCCAAGTTATCATTGCAGATGTTTTTATGAGTCTCGAGACATCTGCTGTTCACCAATTCCAGTCGAACACTGTATACAATGACACTAAAAAACCAATACATTACTCTTTTATGTATAACCTTGAGATTTTTCAACTTTTTTTGCCTTGCTTCTACAACTTGTAAAGAAACCCAAAGGAGATAGTTATTTGGAATAGTTTTTGTTCTTTAACAGTCCAGACAAACTCCCTTAATTCAAGGTATCAGAGTTGTTTCCGTAAAGATCTACTCTTTAGCCAGCAAAAGAAGATCCAAATAACATTTTGTTTGTAGCAATCATTTCCTTCATTCCTTCTTTCTCTTCTTCCCTTTTTCTTTCCTCACTCTCTGCTTCCCTTTTTATATTCCTTCCTGCCCTCACTCCTTTTCTCTCTTCCTTCTTTCCATCCTTCTCTCTCTTTTTTCTTGCCTCCTTATCTCACTCCTTCCTTCTCTTTCCTTCTTTCCTATCCTCCCTTCTTCCTTCTCTCCTCTCCTCTTTTCCTCCCTCTTTCCCACATTCCTTCCCTTACTCTGTTCTTCCCTTCCTATTTTTGCTTTTAAAATATATTTTACTAATACCTTTTGTTTTTACATCACTCAAAATTCACCATATCCTCCCCCTCCCCTTCTCAGAGACTCATCCCAATATAACAAATAATTAAAGAAAAAGAAGAAATGGAAAAAAGTCAGCAAAACTTATCAATTAATATATCAAGAAAATCTAAAAACTCATGTGATGTTCCACACCCATGAACTGTCCCCCTCATCTTTATATTCATGACCTTTCCACCAGAGATGATCTCCTGTACTAGAAGCCTTTTTCTCTTACTTGTCATTTCCTTCTAAAACCTACATTTAAAATTAAAATTTAATTTAAATATCTGGGGGACCTATGTCCACTCTTTTGTTCCTCTCCAGGATTCACTACTGACTCTGAAGACTTCTTTCTCTACCATTCCCTAGCAACTTTCTTACTCTGAAAGATCCCTCTATTTCTATAGACTTCTCACTATAGAAGATCCCTATGTCCCAATATGCCCTTCTACTGATTGATTAGTTTCTCTCAGAACTTCCATTTTAAAGGAGTGCCCACATTTGCTCTTTCATTCCTCTCCTTGCTCTCCACTCTCACCTCACTGAACTTTTCTTCTCTACCACACCCTTATTTTTGTACCTTCTCTGTATTCTCACTCCCCACCTTTGAGCTTCCTTTAATGTTTTCTTCCCCTATTAGTATGAAAGATTATAGGGGGGAGGGCTTTTTAAATTGTTTTACTTGTATTTTCATAACCTAGCACAGTGCTCTGAACATAGCACAGATTTGATAAGGTTTATTGACTTGACTTGGCCTCAGTCTGCAAAAGAGTGGAAGGATATATCTTTTCTTATTTTTCTTTGGAAGAAGTTCAAGTTTGTTCTCTATAATTTTGCAATGTTCATTTTCAATGTTTATATTATGCAATACATTTATTCATTTATATTGTTGCATTCATTACATAAATTATTTATCTGATTTTACTGACTTTATTTTCTATCTGTTTATGTAAGTCTTTTGAGACTTCTCTTTATTCATAATATATGTCATCACTGGGGTAATTTTATTGCATTAATGTGGCCATTTGTTTTTACATTCTCCAACTGATAAATATTTATTTTCTAAGTATTTGCTACTATCAAAAAATTGTTTTAAATATTTTGTGTAGAGGAGGCCATTGTTTTTATCAATGATATCCTTTAGGTATATGCAGAGAAGTGGAATCTCCAAATCAAAGGCTATGAACAATTTACTTGCATAATTCCAAATTGTTTTCTGAAATGGTTGTACTAAGCCACTTTTCCACCAACATTTCATTAATATATCTATATTTCTCCAACCCCTCGTAATTTGTCCATGCCTCTCTATTGTCTCTGTATCTCTATTATCTATTTATCTATGTACTTATCTTGGATACCAAATTCTCACTGAAAAAATACATGTAGTTTTCCCCACATTTGAATGTTTCTATTCATTTATGCAGAAACTATTCAATTTAATCAAATCAAAATTATGTTTTGTCTTTTGTAATTTCTTCAATCCTTTCTTTAGTTAAAAATACATAGCCTAATTATAACTATAATATATTTGCAAATATGCATATCTATTATATATGTATGTATATTTATATATAATCTCCCTCTCTTCCAATCCTTATAATATGAAGGTTGCATATCCATTTGGAATTTGTTGTAAAATGAAGTCTATAATATTACTCTAAACCTAATTTCTGCCAGGTTGCTTTCCTATTTTTTTAGCAATTTACTATCAAACATGGCATTCTTCCCTAAGTAATAAATATTTTGAGGTTATTAAGTTCTGTTATTTCTGATTTTCTCCTTTTTTTAGTCTTTTGTTCCAGTGATCTGTGTCTCTAACCAATACTGATGGTTTTGATGAGTTCTGCTTTATAACATAGTTTTAAATCTGGAAGTGCTTCTTTCTATCTTCCTTCCTTTGTTCCTTCATTCCTTCGTTCCTTCCTTCATTCTTTCCTTCATTCTTTCATTCCTTTGTTTCTTCTTTCTTCCTTTTCTTTTCTTTCCTTTCTTTTCTTTTCCTTTCTTTTCTTCTTCATTTCCCTCCTTTCTTCCTTCTTTTTCCTCCTAGCTTTGTTGGCATCTATTTTTATTATTTATACCTTCTTTTAAAAAAAACTAGTCATTTAGTTCATGAAGAAAAGTTAAGCATATATCTATTAGTAAAATTGATTGTTATACATTATAAATATAATTACATGAGCCAAGCATTATTTAGTTAGTTAGCCCTTAATATGTTGACTCCCACAGACCTTTTTTAACTACAGTATTAAAAATGATTGATTAAAACAACACAACTTCAGTTAACTTTCAGTTAAAGGAAAGGAAAATGGCAATGAAATTATTTAATATCATTAAATTCTCAGGTGCTAGAAATGAGCAATGGACTATCACAGACAATTTGGAAAGCATCCTACAGAAGAAAGTTTTGGATTTAAGGTATTTTATAAATAATTAAAAACCAATAAACTTAAATGTTAAACTTTGAATTAAAATGTCTTACACTGATTTGAAAAAGAAAAATTCAAATTTAAAATTAATTTCCACAAATTTATGAAACATTACCAAAAGAGTTTGGCAACATGCTGATACACTGATATATAAATATGATTTTAAAACCATTCCTGGGCTTAGAACAACTCTCATAAGTTCTTTAGTTTTCCTTGTTCCTGTGGGATATTATGCAGGTCAAATGTCAGCAGTGTAGGCCCCAAAATGGCCACTTACAAATCCCTTCTCTCTTCTCTACAAAAGCAGGTGCCTGAAATAAACCAGCAGGCAGTCAGAGGAGAAACTATCTTAAATCATGACATTCATTCCTTGAAGGAGAAAAACATACACACAGATGTCTTTTTTGCCAAAGGACTCGCTACATAGGGAGAAAACAGACAGGAAATCACATAGACGCACTAAATTCCTGTTTCTTACAATTGAGCACTTCCACAGACCATCATTATATCAGGCAGCATGTGTACGCTATAGCTTACTAGTGATCACATCAGGAGCTGGAGCCATAAGCTCTACAGTTGTTAGTATTTCATTTAGCTTCTCTTAAGTTATCAACTACAAAACTAGAGGGTTTGAAGAGATGTCCTTTCCAATTGAAATAATATGATTCAAATTTGCTAACACCTTTTATACTTGATGTTAATCTCATTTTCTGAGTTTATACTTTATTTTTTTGGTCCTATGTGGAAATTCTTCATCCTATTAAGACTGACTGAATAGGATACTGACTAGGTATTTAGGGAGTTACTCCTAAAAATTTTCCAAAGATATGAGATAACTAGGATAACAGGTATTGATAAATATAAATTGTTGACCTTTCTCATTGATCTTCAAATTAGCTCAACAAAATCCTCATAATTTTAATTAGAAAATCTGAAAAAGGAAGTTATTTTGTGAACTAGAATTTCCACATGAGGGAAGAGTAAAGATGAGAGGTAGCAATAAATTATGAATCTCTCTCCAAATAACTTCAACAAAGACTTAGAGAATGTACAGACAGAATTTTAGTTTGGAAATCCAAGAAGTCACAGTTTATTATTCTTCACCTTAAGATGGCTTAAGAAAAGAGAGACACTTGCAGATACAGGGGAGGAAGTCTGACCAGGATCACAAATAGCATTGGTGGTGGAGAGCACTGAGGTGCCCAGGGGCTAAGGCACAGTCAAGGTGGGGGACAAGAAGAATATCCCTACATAGCCCGGAGCAAGAGCTGGATTCCAGAACAGAAGTCATGCAGCAGCAATGTCACCTACCACCATAGTGGGTCTCACTTCAAGAGTAGAGAGGAGGGGGCAACTGGGTAGCTCAGTGGATTGAGAGTCAGGTCTAGAGATGGGAGGTTCTAGGTTAAAATCTGGCCTCAGACATGTCCCAGCTGTGTGACCCTGGGCAAGTCACTTGACCCTCATTGCCTATCCTTACCACTCTTCTAACTAGGAGCCAATACACAGAAGTTAAGGGTTTAAAAAAAAAAGAAAAAAAAAGAGTAGAGAGGACTAGCTCTGAGTGTAGGTGCTAGCTAAAATTGAGAATAAAACATGTTCTGGGAAGCAAATAGTAGCTGTTTGGTTCTGATTCCAGACAAAGCTCAGTGTCCCATTCTAAAGGGGATTTAATAGTTCAGTTACTATGAAGCTACAGAGATTCCTATCAGGAGTCTACTAAAACTCTCAAACAGAAACAAGCCAGTAGATCAAAACTTTGGTCAGGAACTTGCAGAACTCAGACCAGCATGGCAGGGAAGACTTCACCCAAGATTGTGCCACTTTGGAACCACTGAAAACTTGCAGGTCAATAAATTAAGTTTTAAGACTGCAAAAAACCCCTAAAAATTAAAAAGAACCTCACAACAGACATTTCCTCTCCAAGAAGTGTGCAGAGCCCATAACTGAAATAAAATCCAACTTCAAGGAGCATACTAGAAGAATAAGTAAACAGAAAAATAATCACACAACAAACAATTATGACAAGAAAGCTCAGGAAACCAGCACAAAATAAGAGAATGACTCAAAAACTTCTATAAGCAAAGTCTCAATTAAATATAGGCTGAGGCATAAACTCAACAATAATTCCCAGATAAGCTAGAAAAAGATTTTAAAAGATATTTTAAAAGATAGAGAAGCAGAAAAAAGTATAGAAAAGAGGCAAAATGAAGGGTAGAAAAATATGAAAAAATTAATGAACTGTTTAGGGAAAGAGGTACAAACTCACTTGAGAAAATAACTCCTAGAAATTAGGGTTAGCATTAAGGGAAACTGATGATTCCATAAGACAGTAAGCAATAATTTTTTAAACATTTTAAACTGAAAAAATAGTAGAATCTATTAAATGTCTCATAGGGAAAACAACTGGTCTGGGAAAAAATTAAGGAGAGAAAATTTTAAAATCCTTGGACCAACTAAAAGTTATGAACAACAACAACAAAAGAACCTAAGAATCAAACTTAGAGCAATCATAAAAAAAAACTGTCCAGATATCTTAGAATCAAAAGGCAAAGTAGAATTTTTTTAAACTACCAGTCTCCTCCTAAGAAAACTCCAAAATTAATACTCCCAGGAATATTATAGTCAAAATTTAGAGCTAACTAGAACTGACATAAATCCCAAGAAGTAGGACAAGGAAAAAAATTACTGCAAGAAATCAGAAAGAAAGAATTCAAATATTGTGGAATCACAGTCAGTATCACACAAGATGTAGCAGCTGCCATTTCATTTTTTAATGTTTATTTTAATAACATATTTCCACATAAATTTTCTAAAGTCATATGATCCATATTGCTTTCCTCCCTTCTTCTTTTCCCCTTTCCACAGCTGACAAACAATTCGATCTGGGTTATACATGTATTATCACACCAAACATTCCATACTATTCATTTTTGTAAGCAAATAATTTTATAGAACCAAAACCCTCAAACATATATTCAAATAAACAAGCAATAAATCATGTGTTTTTACTTGCATTTCTACTCCAACAGTTGTTTCTCTGGAGATGGATAGCATTCTTTTTCATACATCCTCAGATGTTCTCCTGGTTCTGCTTATTTCACTTTGCATCAGTTCATTTGGTCTTTCCTGCTCTTTCTGATATCGCCCTGTTCATCATTCCTTATAGCATAATATATTCCAACACCATCATATGCCACAATTTGTTCAGCCGTTCTCCAATTTAGGGGCATTCCTTTAGTTTCCAATTCTTTGCCACCACAATAAGAGCAGCTATCAATATTTTTGTTCAAACAGATCCTTTCCCATTTTTTTATCTCTTTGGGATACAGCAGCCTTCACTTTAAAGGAGCAAATTTTGAAAAATGATATTCCAGAAGGACAGAACCAGGTTTACAAGCAAGAACAACCTACACAACAAAATAGTTCATTCTTCAGGGGATAAAATGGAAGAGAGGTCCTTGAAATAGAAAGATATACATAAAGAATTAAAATAAATGGCTTAAACAGAATCTAATATGCTTCAGTTAAAATAAAAAAGTTTATTATTACACAAAACAAAAACAAAAATAAACTTATTTAATTTATATTAACTACATTTTGCTAAAAAGAACCATAGGTAATGAAGTATTATGATTTATTTTATATTATGATTTTATATTAAGATTTTTAAAATTATTTTCTGTTAAAGGCTTCATTTTTCATGTATGTATATGTACTACATACATGTACATATATTGAATAAAATTTATAAAAATAAGGTCCATTCTCCAATTGAAAAATGATTGAAGGATAGGAATAGGCAGTGTTCAAAAGAAAATATTAAACCTACATATAGTGATATGAAAATATTCTAAATGACTATTAATTAAAAAATGCAAATAAAAACACTGACTTACCACCCGCTCAAACCTATCAGAAATGACAAATTCTGGAGGGAATGAGGGAAAATAGTTACACTAATAAACTGTAGTTAGACTTATGAACTTGTCTAATCATTCTATTCCCAAAAGGTTATAAAACTGTGTATATCCTTTGACCCAGCAGTATCATTACTAGGCTAAGTCTATACCCCAAAGAGATCAAAGAAAAATGAAAAGGACAATATGTACGAATGCAATATGTGTATGTACAAAATTTTTATATCAGCTCTCTTTCTGGTGGCATAGAATTGGAAAATGAGGGGATGCTCATCAGTTATGGAATGGTTGATCAAGTTGTTCCAAATGATTGTGATGAAATAATATTGTTCCATTAGAAAAAACAAGATACATGGAGGAAAAAATAGTATGGCAAGACCCATATGAACTATTGTAAAGTGAAATGAGAAGAACTGGGAGATCATTGTACACAGTAACATCAATGGTGTAACCATGAAAGACTTGGCTATTCTGTTCAATACAATAATCCAAGACAATTCCAATAGATTCATAATGAAAAAGTACTCTCCACCTACAGAGAGAGACCTGGTGATTTCAATGCAAATTGAAGCATAATTTTCTCACTTTCTTCATTTTTTTGCAATATGACTAATATGGAAATATGTTGTATGATTTTACATGTATAATTGATATATTACTGGTCTTCTCAATGAGGGAAGGAGTTCAAGGGAGGAAGAAAATTTGGAACTCAAATTTTAAAATAAAAGAATTTTATAAATAAATAAATATAAATATGATACATATGATATATATAAATGTATATCACTATTAAAAAAGAATTTTATAAATAAATAAAACATTTTTAAAAAGAAAGAGTATCCAAAATGTCCATTGCAATAACATAGAAAATATCACTTTTTTTGCTGTTTATAAGGGAAGATATGAGATAAGCTGAAAAACAGAGTAAACAATAATGATAAACTCATTGTCACCCTCAGGTTCCTTTGCAGATGAACTTTTCGAATAACTATTACTAGGAAAATATAATTTGTTCATCTAGGAACATTTTTAAATCATACTGTATATTATAGCATGGGAAACATTTAGCATATTTGGTCACTGTGTTCTCTGTATAGTAACATCAGAAAACACTGTACTTGAGGTAAGTAGTGATTGAGGAGCTAAAGTACAGAATATTAACAAGAGAGATTAATACCTAACAGGAAGTCCTTCTCTGGTGTAATCAGAACATCTGCAAAGGGCTACTCTGAGGTTAGGAAAGAGAAATTGTGGAGAGAAACTTGGCTATGTCTACAACAGTCACTATGTGAGTGGAATATTTGAAAATGACTCTCAAGGGTTTTTTGAATTAACACATGGAAAGGAAAACTAACGTTGATAGATAAGAAAGAGATATTTTAAGACAAAAATATGTTACAACTGAGGTAAGCTCAATAAACCTGGACAATTTGGTATAAACTTTCATTACTGATACTACCAGAAGGCAAGGGCTGGAGGAGTAGAGAATATTTCCAATTCATGATGTACAGGGCTGTGAATTTGTATGGGGAAAAATTGCTCTTTTATTTCATTATAATTTATTTCTGTTGCAATTCTATGTATTTCATTTTATTCATTTAAAAACATTATTCTGAGCAGGGATTCCTAGGGTTCCCTGGACTACCAAAGCGGTCCACAGTTTAAGAATCCTGGACTTGGATAATTTTGAAAAACTGGGAGAGATGTCTAAATCAGATATTCTGCATATTCACAACTAATCTGATTTTCTAGGTGCTTGTTAGAAGCCAAGGAAAGTCTAAACTACTTGTATATGATTTGAACCATCTTCAGAGTGGGCTGTAAATTATTTGCATGGATTCCAAAAAAGTAAATTGATGTTAAACTACAGGAAAAATGAGGTCTCATGATTGAAGGTCAATCAATAAATATTGAGTGCCTACTATAGGCAAGGCACTGTTCTAAGCACCCAGGAAACAAAAATATTCAAAAGACAGTCCCTACCCTCAACGAGTTCACAATTTAATATTGGAAAAACAATCAAACAAATATGTACACAACTGTTTAGGAAAGGGAGTAATTGGCATGAAGCCCAGAATTTGCAAAGAGCATTCTTTGGCTAGGGACAGCTGCAGAATTTTTTAAACTGATGTAGCTTCTGGAAACCCCTTTACACATATTACTAGAATACTGCTACAAATTGAAGGCAGTTTATGGGCTGATACTCACTCAAGTCTTCATTTCAGGATCTTCTTTTACTAGACCAAAAAAAATTACAGTATTCAAAGTAAAAAACATTTATTCAGAATAGCAAAATAAGTGATTATAAAGATCTTCTGGTCTACTGGGGTGAAGTCAAGATGGCAGGGGAAGAGAAAATACTTCTCCTCCAAATAGCTATAAAGTAATCCTGTAAATTTATGTTCAGAATGGCAAAAAAATCAGCAAAAGGTCAGAGTGAGACATTCTTCCAGCCCAAGACAATAAAGGGTGTTGTAAAGAGAGATCTGTGACATGACAGGGTAGAGGCTGGTTCAAAAACCATGTAGATAAAACACCAGTGGTAGGGGTAGGTGACTGACAGAAGCATCAGTAGAGTCTAAGGCTCTCAAGTGAAAAGTAAGAAGACCTAGAAATTGGTCAGAAAGATATTAGAGGTGACTCCATATTAGAAGTGAACATGGGGGAGGCAGCTGGGTAGCTCAGTGGATTGAGAGCCAGGCCTAGAGAGGGGATGTCCTAGGTTCAAATCTGGCCTCAGACACTTCCTAGCTGTGTGAAGAAGAAGAAGAAGGAGGAGGAGGAGGAGGAGGAGGAGGAGGAGGAGGAGGAAGAAGAAGAGGAAGAAGAGGAGGGAGTCCTGAGGGGCAATATCACTTTTTATCACAAGATATCAGGGACCCAGAGTAACAGTAACTTTTCTAATCCCAAGTGAGCAAAGGCCCTTCCTGAATGACTAGAGTGCAGACTAGAGAACAATGACCTCATCTCTCACCAGATCACTGTAAGAAATAAAATTAATATAAAAGGATAGATTTAAAAATATTAGGGTTTTAAAGGGTTTATTGATAGCCATTAGGAAAATGAAGTTGCATGCCTGTTAAGAGTTAGTTAAGGGGCAGCTGGGTAGCTCAGTGGAGTGAGAGTCAGGCCTAGAGACAGGAGGTCCTAGGTTCAAACCCGGCCTCAGCCACTTCCCAGCTGTGTGACCCTGGGCAAGTTACTTGACACCCATTGCCCACCCTTACCAATCTTCCACCTAGGAGACAATACACTGAAGTACAAGGGTTTAAAAAAAAGAAGAAGATAAAAAGAGCTAGTTAAAAGGAACTGCCATTACCTCCTCCTCCCATCCTAGCTCCTGCTCCACAGTCAGAAAAGAGCCAGTACCAATTCAGGCACTCACTATTTATCCTTCTGTTTACATTATTATGTAACTGTCTTACATCACCACATAAGACAAGAAGCGGTTAGATCATGGGAAATGTAGTTTGAAAGAACCCTAAATGGCCACAGGAAGTTTAGACCCAGGACCTCAAAATTAGTTCAGGGACTCCCAAATTTCCAATACCACATTCCCCCCTGAAGAGCAGAGGGAGACTGGTCTCCCCGAAAGCTCTTGTAAACATATATATTATAGATTATTTCTGGAGACCAGTTTGGTCTCTAGATATCTATTCCAAATATCTAGTCCAACCATAATAGTTCCCATTTTCCCCTCTTACATCACACCACCTTCAAAGAATCAAAAGCTTCCAAATCCCCAGAACCAGCTATGGAAACAGAAGTGCAAAAAAGCCTAAAAGTTGAGAAAGTGCTTCTTTATCCGTACACACACCAAAAACAGAGTCCAATTTTAACATAAATTTCAAAATCAAGAAATAAGGTAGAAAATGGGAAAACAAGAAAAAATGGCCTAACTATTTAAAAAAACTCATAAAAAAGCTACTTTGGTGACAGGGAAACTCAAGATACAAACTCAGAAGAAGATAGTTAAGTAAAAATTGTCCCAAACAAATCCTCAAAAAAATGTGAATTAATACAAGTTCAATGAGAATTCCTGGAATAGCTAAGAAAACATTTTTTTAAACCAAATTTGAGTGGCAGAGGAAAAATTCAGTAAATAATGAAAACAAATGAATAATATCATGAAAAGTCAATTAACAGTTTGAAAAAAGAGGCACAAAATACTAAAGAAAAAATGTTAAAAAACAGAATTGGCTAAATGGAAAAAAGTAAGAAAATTCAAAAAAGAAAAAAACTTGTGAAACAGCAATAAACAACAAAATGAAGTAAATAAGATACAAAATAGATCACTGGAAAAACAATTGACTTGGAAAATAGATCGAGACAATTTTAAAATTATTGGACTATCTGAAAGACACAATTAAAGAAAGTGGCTAGACATTGAAATTCAAGATATTATCAAGGGAAATTACTCTGACATCCTAGAACAAGAGGATAAAATAAAGATTAAAAGAATATATCTATGAACAATGAAAAGACATCCCAAAATGAAATCTCCCAGGAATATTTTAGTCAAATTCCTAAGCTTACAGGTAAAGGAGAAAATACTGTAAGTAGTCAGAAAGAAACCACTCAAACAAAGTGATCTCATGAATAGTAATGATCAAAAAAGTGTAGCAAGGTTGAAGAGTTTATAATATGATCTTTCAGAAATCAAAAGAACTTGGATTATAGCCACAAATAACCTAAGTATCTTTTTTCAAGGGGAAAAATATTAAATAAAATTGAGGATTTTAAAGTATTCCTGATGCAAAGACCAGAGCTGTATAGGAAATTTGATATTCACATACAAGATCAAGAGAAGCATAAAAAGGTAAATATGACAGTGAAATCATAATGAAATCAATAAAGTCAAATTGTTTCCTTTTTTTTTATATAGGAAAATGACGTATGTACCTTCTAAGAATTTATTATTATTAGGTGGAAGAATTCTACATTGAAAGAAAACATAAGATGAATCAATTATATTGGTATCAGCTTTTTTAAAAATGGATAGTTGAGAAAGAAGGATACACTGAGAGAAGAAAGTTATAAATGAGCTTACCAAGAAAAAATTCCCAGAATCAGATGAATATACAATAGAATTCTATCAAACATTTAAGGAAAATTAATATCAATACCATATAAGTTATTTTGAAAAAAAATAGTCATACCAAATTCCTTTTTTGACACAAATATGGTGTGTGATACCATAAACAAATGGTATATGATCTCCCCTAAAACAGGTAGAACAAAAAGAGAAAAAGAAGATGATACTTTCCTTAATAAATACCTACACAAAATTTTAAATGAATTACAGCTAAATATCACATAGATCACACACTATAATTAGTGGGATTTAGACCAAGAATGCATATCTGGTTCAATATTTGGAAAACTATCAGCATAATTGACAATAACAACAAAAACACTGAAAATCATAAGATTATATGAATAGATGCAAAAAAAATGATTTGATGAAATTCAATACCCATTCCTGTTTTTTAAAAAAATTAGAAATTATAAAAATAAATGAAGTCTTCTTTAAAAGATAAGTAGGTTTTCCGGGTTAAGATGGCGGCAGAGTAAGAAGCAGTTCTTAAACTCTCCTGACCAAAACACACAAAACTCCTCAAGGGGACATGAAAACAAGTCCAGACGAACGGAGGAACCCCACAACAGGGCACAGCGTGGAAGGTACGTGGAATCGAGGCATTTCCATGCTATAAAGGGGTGAAACAGCTCTCACTAAATCGAGGGCTGAGCAACCACCCCAACCCCACCCCCTACACACACAACACTATAGCGCCAAAGCCAGCTAAAAAGAAATAGAGCAAGTTTGGGGCACCCATCGAGTCATTGGCAGCTCTGGGGCCTGTTCCTAAGAGCAGCAAGATTTAGGACCCCAAAAATCTAAAGAAAACACACAAAATCTGAGCACGGGAGCAGAACGCAAGCTCAGAGCCAAGGCTCTGGCTCAAAGCGCAGGCATAGGTGGAGGCAGACACAGCCACAACCTAAAGCTCTGAAACCCTGAGTGGGGAACCAGTGCAGACAGGTATACAACTGTGGAAGCAGCGCCCTGAGACTTGTAAAGAAACCTCTGACAGAGGATCAAGCAAGGGGGTCCACCAGGAGGCTTGACCTTGGAAAAAACCAGAACTCAGACCTCAGGAGCCAAAAGACCGCAGACAGACCCTGAGCGCGAGGATAAACCTGAGAAGCTGCTGGGCTAACAATGTCTACCAAGTCTCAGGAAGTTCAGAAGAGAAAGATTAACAACAAGAAAAAGAAGTCTTTAACACGACAACTTTTACACAGAGAAAATCCAGACAACAAAGCAAACAGAGGAGGAGAACAAACAAGCACCAGACCCTACTCAAATAAGGAAAACTCACAAGCTACGGAAGAGTTCACTATTATAGTAATCAGAAGAATAATTCACAGGGTGAGGGTAGAACACTAAATAATCTAAGATGACATGGGGGATGGGAAAGAGGGGGTGAATAGCAGGGGACACCAAGAGAAACTTGAGTGAATAAGAAAATAGGATATTCTATTACACACAAAGAGGGCATGGGAGGGAGAGGGGACAAATACTATTATAAGAAGGAGAGGAAGAGAGCATTAAGAGGTAATAATCAAGGGAAGAGTAGCTATACTATCCATTGGGATATAAAACTCTTATCTAACCCTT
>NC_058130.1:308688580-308756051 GCF_016433145.1 Gracilinanus agilis | reverse complement strand
GGTCTTGATCAAGGACACATGACAAAACTAGTGGAAATGTGCATCGGCCATGGGTGGGGGGATTGCGGGGGGCGAAGGGGAAAGTAGGAGCATGAATCATGTAACCATGTTAAAAATGAATATTAATAAATGTTTAAAAAAAAGATAAGTAGTATTTATCTAAGACCATGAACAAACATTATCTCTAATAAGGATAATTTGAAACCTTCCCAATAAGATCTGAGATGAAGCAAGAGATTCCATTATTGCCACTATTATTCAATATTGTACTAGAAATACTAGCTATAGGAATGACAAGAAAAATATGAAGGAATAAAAATAGGCAATGAGAAAGCAAAACTATCACTCTTCGCAGATGATATGATAGTATTTCTAGAGAACTTTAGAAAATCAACTGAAAAACTAAATGGTATAAAAGGGAGAAACAAGCAAATTTGAAAAACAGGGAACATGTTATCTAATCAATTAATGAATAGGAAAAGAATTTCTGAATATGCATTGTGAAATGTAAAATGGATCATTTTGAATATATTAAATTGAAAAAGTTTTATATAAATAAAACAAATGTAACCAAGATAAGAAGAAAAGCAATAAGTTGGGGGGAAGTGGATTTTTATAGACAGTTTCTCATATAGAGAGCTCATATCTAAAATACATAAAAAACTTTTTCAAATATGTAAGTATATGAGTCATTCCCCAATTGATAAATGGTCAAAAGATATGAACAGACAGCTTTTATTTAAAGAAATTAAAGATTATATCTAAGCATTTAAAAAATGCTCTAAATTATTCTTGTTTAGAAAAATATAAATCAAAACAACTCTGATATAACATCTCACACCTATCAGACTGACTAAAATGATAAAAGGGCAAAATGACAACTATTGGAAAGGATGTAAAAAAAAATAAGAACACATGTTTTATTGGTAATACTATAGATTGATCTAACCACTTTGTATACCAGAAAGATATAAAACTGTAAATCTTTTAAACAAGCAATACCACTATTAGTTTTATTTCCTAAAGTGATAAAAGGAAGAAAAAAAGTAACTATTTATTTAAAAATATTTATAGCAGCTCTTTTTGTGGTGACAAAGAACTGGAAACTGAAGGAATATCCATCAATAAGGGAATAGTGATCAAGTTGTGGTATATGATTGTATTGGAATACTATTGTGCCATAGGAGATGAAGAGCACAGAAAAGCCTCAAAATACTTATGTGAAGTGGTGCAAAGTGAAGTGAGCAGAAGCAGGAAAAAATTGTACACAGTAGCAACAATAATATATGATAATTAACTGTGAATGACTTAGCTATTATCAGTAAGACAAGGATTCAGGACAAGTCCATGGAACTCATGACAAAAAAGGCTATCTACTGCCATAGAAAGAGTAGAGTCTGAATGCAGATTGAAACATACCTTTCTTCCCTTTGTTTCCTCGATGAATTTTTCTGAAGTATAAGCAATGTGTGTCTTGTTTCATACCATGATTACCAGGTAAATATTTATTATATGATAACATATGTAAAACCTATATGATATTACCTGCCTTAATGGGAATGGGGGTGGAGGAAGAAGGGAAAATATTTCTACCTATAATAGAAAAAACACAATAAAATTTTAAATAAAACAACTAATTGAAAAAATTAACAACTTTAAATTTAAACATAAATCATTAGTATTTTCATATACAGCCATCAAGAAATGGAAAGAGAAATTCCTTTGAAAATAACTGTAGACAATATAAAATACTTGGGAGTCTACTTGCCAAGATAAACCCAGAGATTACATGAATATAATTACAAAACATTTCACACCAATAAAGATAGATCTAAACAATTAGAGAAATATTAATTGCCCATAGGTTGGCTGAGACAACATAATAGCAATGACATTTCCATATAATTAAATTTCTGTATTCAATGCCATATCAATCAATCTACCAATGAATTATTTTATAGAGCTTCTAGAACAATTGTAGAAAAATAATCACACAATTCATCTGTTAAGAAGAAAAGATTAAGAACATCAAGGGAATTAATGGAGAAAAAGTGAAAGAAAGGAGACTAACTCCCAAATTTCAAACTATATTTGAAGTAATCATTGGCTAAGATACTGATAAACCCAAATATCTAAGCTTTTATTCTAAGAACTCACCATTTGACAAAAATTGCAGGAAAAAACAAAAATAGTTTGCAAAGAACTAGGAATAAATCAGTATCTCACCCTCATACCAAGATAAGTTCAACATTGATAAATATTTTAGACATAAAGGGTGATATCCTATGTAAACTAGGGAAGCATGGGAAAATATTCTTATCAGATCTATGAATAAGGAAAGAAGAAGAATTGATAAGGAAACAAGATATAGAGAGGATCACAAGAAATAAAATGGATAATTTTGATTACAAGAAATAAAAAAAAACATTTGCACAGACAAAACAATGCAGTCAACATTAGAAAAAATAGGAAATGGGGAGATTTTTATACTATTTCTCAGATAAAGGACTCATTTATGAAATATATAGGGAACTGAGTCAAATTTATAAAAATGTAAACAATTTCTTCACTGATAAATGGTCAAAGATATTTTCACAGGCAATTTTTAGAAATAGGAATCAAAACGATTAATAATCATATAAAAATTATTTAAATCGCTACTGACTAGAGAAATTCAAATTTAAGTAATGCTGAGATATTACCACACAGTGATCAACTAACATGATGGTAAAGGAAAATGACAAATCCTAAGTAGCATGTTGAAAAATTGGTTCACACATAGAGACAGCATAGTACAATGGAAAGTTGAATCTGGAGTCAGAGGACCTAGGTTCACATCCATGATCAGCTTAAAAAAATCATTTAACTTCTGAACCTCAGTCTCCACATCTACAAAATGAAGAGATCAAGCTAGATAATCCTAAAGTCATTTTAGTTCAAAACCTATATTTATAACATTCCCAGAGGGATATATTTGTAGGGAACATATATATACATATATGCATAACAGCACACATAGCCAGGGAAAATGTACAAAGGAATATTAATCACTACTTTTGCAGAGCCTAAAAGGGCTGGCCAATCCAGGTCCCTTACCTGCCTTTACACTTTTACCAGTTCAGGCTTGGAGGTATCTAATATCCAGTCAGTGGAAGCAGACTCCTCAATTCTCACATTTGCTGATTTATTACCTTTTTAAAAAAAGGCTTATAATGCACATTTACAATACTGCTATCAAATAAGATAATTCTCAGAGAAAATTATGACTAAGTCTAAAAGAATCAGAGTGTTTTACAGAATTATTGGCTTTTCACCATTAGAAGAAAACAGTCAAAAGTATAATATTCAAGATGCAATGAGAAATAAATATTTAAAGGCTGCTAATTAGCCAGTTTATGTTTCACCTTCACTGAATACATTCTAATCAAATGCCTTGCATTCTTTTCTTTCCAGGGACATCCCTCTCTTGGCAACTCTTTCCTTGTTGTCAAACTGCTTCCACTTCTGCAACCACAGATCTCTGGTAGCCTCTGCCCTTGACCCTACCCAGCTTCTTTGGTTCACTCATACTGCAAAGCCAGTAAGGAAAAGGAAATATAAAGAAAGAGACAATAGCCACTAAATGTCCTAGTAGAGGTGTTGTAGTGAAATTAGGGAAAGTGGAGGTGGCAGGCAAAAAGCAGAGAGTAAAGATTATGGAACATTGGGTCAGTGATGGGCTAAGCTGGCAGCTGGTCCCTGGACTTTCATCTTGAAGATACTAGCTAGTCTTCTCTCTGGGTATCCTGTCTCTGTGGATCATCTATCAAGACTTCACTGACTGGGAAGAGTTTGAGTTTGGTAAGACCATGTGGTCAAGAGCCTTACTCCCTCTCCCTTGGATTAAGTGCTGTGACACTACTGAATTCCTGACTGACACTTGAAGGACAATAGACATGAGATCTCCCAACCAGCCCAGTGGACCTGCTTTACCTTCCAGCTTTCCCTTACTTTTAAAATACTGTCAAAGGGGAAATTCTGGATAGGATAGAGTTAGGCAGTTGAGTAATTGAGAGATCAGTATAGAAAACCTGTTGGACCTTGGTGGGAGGGAATCCAGATCTGTCCTAGTTAGTTCATCCAAATCCCTTCCCTTACCTATCCTAGTGAATTAATAAACCCTTGTTATTATTACCTTAACAATCTCTCCCTGAAATCCTTACCCAAATCAACAGGATTTAAGTTACTGGCCCAAGGACTAGTAAGAACCTAGAAAATCATCTTTCAATCTCTATACCACCAACCTATTAATATATACTAATACTTATTTTAACAACCTACATTTATTTTTTTCCAGAGGTAAGTGGGGTTAATTCCCTTCATCCCTAGGTTGGGGGATGGGATCCCCTGTTTCTCTCCAACAACTCTTTTCAGTTGGGAACCTACAACAAAAGAGGGTTGCCAGCCAGAGGGCCTCCTTTGATTGCTATGCCCATTGTGCAATACAAAGTCAATACCAAAGCAAGGTTTATGTAAAAACCAAAAAGGCATTTCAGTTCCAGAGTACCATTTGCTGGAAAGAAACCAGGAAGTTCGCCATCTTTAAAAAAAAAAAAGCCTAAGTAATGAAATCTTCTTATCTTTGATGTGCTTGGGAGTTTTTAAGGAAGGCATAAGCATATGCTCCCTAGAATGGCTTCCACAGTAAGTTCGTTCAGTTTTATTATGTAAGGAATACACATAGCCAAGAAAATATCTTTTAAAGTTTTTCCTCATAAGTGCAGGGTAGGGGAAAATCTCCCATAGGTACAAGGAAGCATATGGAAGTAGGAAAACACTCAGGAAACACTCATGGAGACAGTGTAGTACAATGGAAAAAATGTTGAATCCAGACTCAGAGGACTTAGGGTCACATCCATGATCAGCTTAGAAAAATCACAACTTCTGAACCTTGGCTTCCTCATCTGTGAAATGAGGGGATAGAGCTAGATAATCCTCGAGGTCATTTCAGTTACTGGGTTACTCATGTATCCAATGCTATGGAGCCACAATTGTCTCCTAGCAATATATTGTCATTTTTGGTTTTGTTTTTAGTTTTAGTTTTACCTGGGCTATTGTCCATCCACTGCTTTCTTCTGAGTAAGTCTGTTGAGATGCTGCTTCTCTCTGCTGACATCTGCTGGTCTGTAACAATGAAGTATTTTTTTTTAAACTGAGCTGCTGTTGGGACTGCTAGTGAGTGTTTTAAATGCTTATAAACCTCAGGCAATTTTAGCTTTTGTGAGATGTAGAACTAAGTCAGTGACACTTTGCTAACTATAAAAGCCCTTAGGCATTTAAGACAACTTTAGAGGGCACCTCTAAACTCTTGAGTTATCATCTAAAATGCCTTTTAATTCATATCATACCCTTAAGTTGCTAGCCTAGGTCTTTGTAAATTCATCCTAGGAAAGGAATCTGAGTTGAGGTGAGGTGAGGAGATGTATTTCAATTCCCATGATGGCCAAGGTTGTGATGCAAATCAACCTAAGAGCCAGAATGCAAAGTACTAGGGCTCATTAATCTGATGACCTTTACCCTATTTTCCCTGGGCAACCTGTGTGCCCTGAAACATAAATCTGTCAGAAAGAGAAAGTACTCTACATATATTGGTAGTTAGAAATATAACAATGAAAATTTTGTTCTATAATCTCATCTGTTAATTTCATGAATCCATAGAACTGTCTCTCAGTGATGGCCCCCCCTTCAAGTACTCTGTTTGGAGGCTTCTTGCCCCTCAGTCCACCCCCCTCAAAGCTTAATTCTGTAGAGTATACTACTCCAGTGCTCTGAGTCACTCAAACAATGCTATACCTTTCCATTATTGCCAATATGGTGCCTGGGATAGAGCACAAACATTTGAACAGTGAGAATGTATGCCTCATAGGGAAATACTGCCCTACTATGTGTCAAGTCCTACTATAGCTAGCCAGCATACAGGAAGGAAAAGGTATCCATAATCAATACATGTTTATTAAGTACCTACTGTATTCCAGTCCTTGTGGTAAGTGCTGGGAATACAAAAAGGGACAAAATAGTTCCTGACCTCAAAGAGCATGGAGACAACACACAAACAAATATGTACAAAGCAAGTTATATACAGGACAAATAAGAAATAATTGACAGAAGGAAGGTACTAGAATTAAGAGGCTCCTGATAAAATATGAAATTATAGTTGGGACTTAAAAGAAGCCTAAGAGAGGGAAGAGTTTTCTAGGCATGAGAAATAGCCAGGGAAAACTCCCAGAGCAATGAGATGAAGTTATCTTGCTAATGGAACAATCAGGAGGCCAATGTCACTGGGATAAAGAGATTATATATGGGAATAATTTTGTTGTTTGTCCTTCATTTTCGCAAGATGTTCAATGATTTCATAAGGTAATGTCTTGATTCATGCATGGATTAGATTTTAGTGTGGCAAAGTTCCACAAAGTCATCAGCTTTATTATCCCTTCCAGAGTCATCAAAGTCTAGTGACAAGATAAAACTGGTGATAGCCTGGGATGCAGTGGATGATGTTGGTGTCTTTGATGACTGATCAAGCTCAAAGTACTCCACAAGATGACTCAAGAAAACAAGCAAGTTTTTCGCAATTTAAAAACCCAAATTAAGCTGAACTTTTAACTTAAAGACTAAAAGAATAGACTCTCCAGGAAGAATTTTGGCAAGTATTATACATGAAACATATTCTTATCATATATATGGGTGCTGAGGGACACAGAGGGGACAAAGGCCCATTGAATACATGCAGAATGACAGTCATGCATGGATTCTGTAATCTGAAAATCAGGCCACAGGAAGGATGGAAACCCCAATCAGACCCCACATGTGACTCCCTTCTGACCAACACTTTTTATTAATGTAATTGTTGTAGTCAATTTCTGCAGGATAGTCCCAAGTCTTTTAGTCTATATACAGAAATCCCCTTAAAGAAAGCCCCTAGTCACCTTATAATAAACCAGCAATTAATGAGTTAATATTTCATACCCTCAGCAAAGCAGCATTCAAAATGATAGAAGCTGCTTCTAATCTCTCCTGATTTCTGAGAAATCTGGAGGCCAGAGGATGACAATTTAAAATACTTTATTACATTATTACTTAAAATATTATTTAAAATACTTTGTTACTTCATTGAAATTAGCCCTATAATTCACACTTTACCCTACTTTTTGAAATATGTTGAAATACATTGAATAATAAAAGACTGTTATTGAAATAATATTTGGATAAAATTAGGTCTTGGTAACCTTTGAATGCTGTTTAGACTAAAAAGTAATCTACATAAAAAAATGGGTTGTTCTTGCCAAAATCCTATGTAACCTTGAATCTAAGCTGTTTAGACTTAAAACATAATGTGTATTATTACATGCCAGCCTTGTGGGAAAAAAAAACTGGTCTTGAAGAAAAAAATTATAAAATTAAAACACAGCTCAAAGGATGGTAGAACAATTCTGGGCTGACTTGTTGGTACTGGATTGATCTGAGTTTCCTTTCTTTCTCGCCAATGCTGTCCAGGCTTTCCAAGCCCCCTGTTGTTGAAGTGTAGGCTGGCCCTATAAATATGGGGATCTGAAATGTATTACGATTTTACTAAGATTATAACTTGGATCATCAAATATTGTTTTTTTTAAAACATAAAAGCAGACCAAAGGAAAAAAAAACTCTTTCATTAAATATCACAAGCCTTAGAAAGAATAAATTTGAGGAAAGAAAAACTTGATAAGAAAACTTTTTCAGAACTAAAACTAAAACTTTTTTCAAGATTAAGACATTACTATACTCTTTATACTTGGAACGAAAATTTTTCAGGTGTCTTCAATCACTTTTAATCCTAAAAATGTTTTGTTTCCCACCATTGTATTTTAACCTTGATTTAATGAAAATTTTTGTTGACAATTTATTAAAATAGTTCAGATTTTCTTTATCTAAAAAGCAAATTTCCAAGTGTAGTGAGGATAAAATCAAAGCAATGCTATGTGTGCATCGAGTATTTGACAGGCTGCCTGACACAAAGTAGGACTTTAATAAACGTTTATTGATTGATTTATTGATTGAGCTTCAAATAAGGGCAGTAATTAAAGGTAGATGAGCATTTGGAAGAAGAATTGAATGATGTTGAAGTAGCTGTGTGGAAATAATTTTTTAAATGACCAACATTTTGGGGAGGAACTGGAAGATTATACGGCATGAAATCATCAGAATATCATTGTCAATATTCTTCAAAGCCTATAAAGTTATGAAATATCATGTTACTTAAAATCCATTTTATGAATTTACATTTGTTAAGTACTATCAGTGATGGGCACAAGCAACACTTCTCTCATTCCATCAGTGGAGAAAAATTTATTAGATGCTCTTCATGTTTCAGGCACTCTACTAAGCAGTTGGAAGAGGCTCCTTGCCCTTAAGGAGCTAACTATATAAAGGAGAAAGACATGATGCAAAAGTAAGGAGAAAAAGCAGGAGGCAGAGAAGCTGGTATCCAGTTTGGATATAGGATGGAGAAGTTAAGAGGAGTGTAGGCAAGTAGGAAATGAAAAGTTATCTACACTAGATAACTAACTAGAGGTTCTAGGAGGAGAAGCCTCTATCCTTCCATCAGAGGAAGGGAGGAGCCTCCAGGGGTAGAGGGTATTGATGAGTGTAGAAAATTGATTCCAAGGAAAACAGAAACTAGGCATGATAGCTAAATACTCTAGATGCTAAAAATATAGAATAAATATATCAGGAAATAGTCCACAAGTACATTTTAGGTGTGTTAAGTAAGAAAGATAGTTTTGTAAAATAATAATAAAAAATTCCTATAAAATCAATGTGTGAGCCAAAATATGAAGTTGAAATCAATATATGAAAGTACTGTTACACCTATTTTAATAGGTATTGTAGAAGTTTTAAAATTATTTTTGTTATTTTGCCATTGTGGTCTAGTCTTATTTTATATTGCTTCCATTCTTTACATTTTTTTACATTTACATTCTTTACATTTAGTTCAAACAAGATCAGTATCTATTCCTCAAAATGCCATTGCCTATACAGACTCTGTATATTCAAATAAACTATCCCTCCTTCCTGGAAGTTTATCTTTTCTCCATTCCTCTCCAAATTATCTTGCTTTAAAGGCCTAGAGAAGATATCATCTTCCCTGATTCCTGATCTAGTGGTTAATGCCCTTTCTTTTGCTATTCTTCAGTCCTTTTGTTTATGTCTGACTATTCGTGACCCAATTTGGGTTTGTTTTTTTTTTCTTGGCAAGATCCTGGAGTAGTTTGCCATTTACTACTCCAGCTCATTTTACAAATGAGGAAACTGAAGCAAACAGGGTTAAGTGACTTGCCCACAGTCATAGCTAGTGAGAGTCTGAGGCCAGATTTAAATTCAGGTCTTCCTGATTCCAGGCCCTATGTTCCATATACTGCAACACCTAGCTTTCAGGCTCTTTCTTTATCTTTTCAAGTAACTGTATTTATTTATCCATGTGCAAGTTGTCCCTCTAGATCACCACTCACAGTAGAAAATAAACTGTTTAAGAGTGGACCTATACCTATACCTTGTATAGAGCAGGGACTGATTCTAGAATAAAATAGAACTAAATTGATTTAATTATCCAACCTTGTGAGATGGCATTCTCTATCTGAATTCTTGCCTTATCTTCAAAATACAAAGACTTCCTTGATTTCAAATGGTTGAAATTTCTAGTGACTAGCAAGTAATCACAAATGCACTGATAAATGCCCAAAATATAGCTTTTGATATTCTAATTAATGAATGTATGCAAAATTTCATTAAATATGTAGAGGGGTTGGAGATTAAAGGTAAAAAAGAAAGCAGGCAACCATATGCTTGACCTAATATGCAAGATTGCAAGAGAGACAGAGACAAGGAAAGAGAGGGTGAAAGATTAAGAAAAAAAGGAGAAAAGAGAAGAGAAGAGAAGAGAAGAGAAGAGAAGAGAAGAGAAGAGAAGAGAAGAGAAGAGAAGAGAAGAGAAGAGAAGAGAAGAGAAGAGAAGAGAAGAGAAGAGAAGAGAAGAGAAGAGAAGAGAAGAGGAGAGGAGAGGAGAGGAGAGGAGAGGAGAGGAGAGGAGAGGAGAGGAGAGGAGAGGAGAGAAGACCCATGAGAAACCACCAATTTACACTGGTAAATAATTGCCAAGCTACAGAATAGAACACCACTGGACTGGGTTAATATTTCTCACTTTAGTGCTTTTGCCTTGTGATTTTCTTGCTGGCATAAGCTGTGCCATTTATAAAACAGACATTAAACCAGATTGCCTAATTTACAAACTAAGAGATACAATATGAGTTCTTCTGGGAGACTACAGATTGGTTTTCTTCTGTAATCTCTCCACCTCTCAAGGCTTAGTGTCACAAATCTGAGTTGGTAATTACTCTGGTCACTGGTGTATATGAACTATTTTGATGTCAGGGATTTAGATCCCCAAATACATTTTTATATAAACAAACATAATAATGGATATGAGGCAGGGGTAAGATGTTGGAAGACAAAATGCAGCACAGGTTTTATATGATTTAAGAGAGCTGTCACACCTTGGATTGAGTTTGTACAGATTAGAGATGTATAGACAGTAAAATAACCCCTGTTATAAACTATCCAGGAATAGGGAGGAAGATCACCTTCCAGTGCATTTCTGCACAAAGGGAAAAGGAAACAAAATTCCAAAAGAAATTACAGTCTTCAAAGAGTGTTTGACATTTGCACTATACTTGTGAGTAAAATCAGAATATTCTTTTGCATTGGCTTTTCATAACATTTGTTGACCTGAGGATAATACATTGGCTTAGGATAATGTAAGCGTGTGAACCTTTAAAATTTTAATACCTTATTCTGAAAAATCAAATTATAGTTAAATTGAGAAGTTATTTCCCACCTTGTACCTGAAGAGGTTGAAATGAAATTATTTTGAAAAGACTCTCTATTGATTTTATTAAAGTAAATAAAACAAGTGACAAAACTGTGAGCCATTTCCTGATCCTAGGAAATACACAAGTGTCCCTGAGACATACATCCTATTGTGAATCTCGGCCAAGTTAGTCTAAACACCCTCATAATCTGTAATAATCACAGAGGTACAGATTGATTTAGCTGACACACAATAAATGATTAACTCAATGAGAAAAGGAAATGTCTCACTTTGGTATTTTTTACAATGTTTATCAATTGTTTTATTGAATAAATGTGTTTAATTATGTGTTTAAAAGGACCCCAAAGGTCATTTATTCCAAATCCTACCCAAATATATGTCTGCCACATGATAACTTTTCCAAATCATCAGACAGAGGTCAGTTATACTTCAGATTTTTGATTAGATGTCTTAGTCATTTCAGATGTGCATGTGGATATATGCATGTGACTACATGCCTGAGACTTTCATTTGGAATGTGGATAAGGAACAACCCTTATTTTGGAAATATTCGAGCCTAACTCCACTATTCTGATGCCAGAGACCTGGAGCAAGTACAGCTGTGATAGCAGAGAAGGGGTCAGAATATTCTTCTACTTATAGGACTTTCTTGGGTTCAAATGTTGGCTTAAAAATCCATTTTGGTGTTAACGTATTGTTTTGGATAAAGTAAATGTATTGGTTTTCCTGGGCTAGAAGAAAGGAATGGAAAGGAGACAAATCAAAATACTTAATATTACACTTGTTTGCTACAATAATAATATTGTACAATTGCCCACTAATTAGGAAAGATCTTTTTATGTTATAAATTGAAAGATAACCAGTTTTTATGGTACTTCAATATTATTCTGATATGTTCTTGCAGAAATATTTAAAGGTCAATATATTAAAATTATTTGTTCAAATCACATATAAGAATCCCATTATTCTTTTCAAGGACATCTATGTTTTTTGAATGCATAGTCTATCCACACTAATTCTCCCCCAGTAATTAGCATAATGTAATGGAAAGGAAACTGGGTTGGAAATTGGAAGTCTTGAATTTGAATTCTTAAACTGACTATGGTTTAATGGACAGGAAACAACTTGTTATCAACATGGGATTCATTTCAGACGCTGCCAACTTAGAATAATCAGTTCATCGACTGATTACAGCAATATTCAAAATCAATATTAAATTAGAAAGATAATGACACCAATTTACTGTGCATGATTAAAATAGTTCTAATCTGAGATACTTAAATAATTTGTTGACTCAGAAAAATTTGAATTGATAAAAATTAAGACATTGACACTGATTATCGCTATCTCATGAAAATACTAAAAGGCTTTTATAGATTATTTGCTATGATAGTCTCAGAATTGACTATGAAGTGTAAAGGAGATATAGCTCCTTTTAAAAAAAATGTTCATTGATTATAGAAAAAGACTCAGCAAAACAGCTTTCCTCCAACATGTGATCTCACATGAATATGTTATAATCATTCAAAATTCTCAATTTATGACCATTGCTTTTACTTTTTTTTCCTTCCACTCATTTTTTATACATTAGTTGGGGCTACAACCATATCATCATTGAAACTATCTCTCTTCAGTTTTTTCTGACTTCTTAATTACCAGATCTGGTGGACTTTTTCTCATGTCATTTTTCTTGAACTCTCGGCAGCATTTGGCGACTGCTCTTCCTTTTGACCACTCTCTTCCTTTGGATCTTTTTTCTTCTCTAAGGCATGGAAACAGTGCCTTCTTGGTTATCCTCCTGCCTATTTGACCACCCTTTCCCAAACTCTTCTATTCATGGATAATAATCCATAACAGGCCTTATAACAATGGGTGTATCTCTTGCTCTTTCTGGTCCCCTTTCTATTTATACTCTTGACTATCTCAAAGAAATACCTGAGGGTTTTCCTTAATCTAATAATGGGCGTGTGAAGGTCCTACTTCCCTCACTAAAAGAATTCAAGCTTAAAATGCTGGACTCTAAATTTAAAAAAAATATATATATATATATATAGTAGAATAGCCCACTCCAGAGGCTAGAAGGACAGGGAAAACTCCAAAACCATGTACCCAATGGAGCAATATATAGTAGTGGCCATGTGACAAGCACAAAGCAGCAAAAGATGCTATAGAGTATTGAGGATGGAGTCAATGTAACTGGGTCACTAGGATCTAGACCCTACTAATTTTCTACATGAACTTGAGCTAATCACTTAACCTCTTGAGGCTGTAGTTCCTCATATATGAAATGAAGAGATAGGACTCAATGACTTATAAGATTTCTTCCAGCTCAAAATCTATGAACCTGTGGCTATGAGACCAGCAATCCATGCTTGGCAGAGAACATACACCATACCTGACAGATACTATGCCATGCTCACATGTACCGAAAAGAATACAGGTCTGGAAAGATAGCCAGGAGGCATACTTAGTGGGATCAGAATGATTGCATTATTAAAAGATATTGGCAGCCCTATAATGTGGAAGGTGTGAGTTCTATACATGCATCACGGTCACCTGTGTTCCCAATGTGCTTTCTTCAACCAAGTTCATCAGAATAAGAGACCAAGAGCTAAAAAGAATCTCAAAGACCATCTAGCTAAACATTCTCATGTTGCAGATGAGGAAAATGAAGTCCAAATAAATTATTTCCCCATAGTAAAATCTAAGTGTCAGAGCCAGGATCAAAACACAAGACCTCTAACACTAAAATGAATACAATTTAGGATACACAGCTCTCCCTTTTATCTTACCAAATATACATATATACACGTATAAACATGGGTTCCAAACTCCTCCCAGATTGTCTTGTAAACATTCAAGTCTATCAATGCCTTCCTGAAAAATGTAGTATTTAGAACCTAACATCATTTCTCCATGTGTGGCTTAATCAGTGAAAAAAGCAATGGGATCATTATCTTTATTCCTTCAAACACTACCCTTCCATGTATACTGGCTAATATCAAATCAACCTTTTTGTGATCATAGCAATTCAGCTTCCAAGTAGCACCCCTAAATCTTTTTCATGTAAATTTATGGAAAACCAGGTCTCAGTCCCATAGCTATAAAACCAGATGCACCTAGTTCAGGACTTTATATTTGATCATATCAATTCATACTTGTTAGTTTCAGCTCATCATTCCAACACATTAAAATCACTTAAAACCAGCATATTAGCTGTCTTTCTTTACTTTGTGTCTTCATTCTATTTCACTTTAAAAATACTTGATATATGTTCAAAAAGTCACTGATAAAAATATTGGCCAGAACAGTGTCAAGTATAAGGTCCTGCAGTCCATGCAATTTACATTTCTCCATTTTTTCCAAGAGAACATTATAGGACTCCATCAAATGACTTGCTGAAATCAAGATGTATAGTGTCTATGGCTTTCCCTGGATTTAGCAGTGTAGTAACCCTATCAAGAAAGGAAATTAGATTAGTTTGGCATGACTGGTTCTTAATGAAACCATGCTGTCTCCCAGTGATCTCCTCTTCTTTTACTAAATGTTCATAGGCCATCTGTTTAATAATCTATCATAATTAGTGGAATAATTATGGAAGTTTTTTTGGAATTAACATCAAACTAATTCATCTATAATTTCTGGATTCTATCTATTCAGCTCTTGAAAACTGGCACCTTTCCCATTCTCCATGATTCCATGTAAATGCTTGGAAAATGTTTTCTCTATTATATCAAGGAGATCTTTTGATACATCGAAGTATAGTTTATCTAAGCCTGGGTGTAATCTCACTTCATAGAAGTTAAATACTCTTTTGTCAAACCTATATCCTTATTGTCATTGCTTCTTTACTTTGGAGCTTCAATTTCTCCTTCATCATAGAGCCTTTACAGTCTTTATTAACCTATAGAAATAAAACAAGCAAATAAGGTAGAAACACAAAATAGCCAACTATGAAGGAAAACAAGCTATGTTGTAATGACAAGTCCAATCAGGAAAGTAGTGGATCACATAAAATCCAGAAAAAGAGAAAGAAGAGGAAGAAGGTTTTTGTAGTTCTCAAACATTGACATGGGAGAGACTGCTCTAATCCTTGACAAATTCCAGTTTGTTGGATATAAATATTCCTGAATGGAGGATGGTAATAATAGTAAGTTCTCACATATAGAGAAAGAAGGGATTATAGATATCATCTAATACAACATCCTTATTTTACAAAAATCTGAAATGTCTTCCACAAGGTCACAGAGAGAATTGAATTAATAGTCGAATTGCCATACGAATCTCAGTCCTCTGGTACCATAATCATTCATCCTCTACTACTGCAGGCTGCCAATGATCATGATGATGACATGCTGCAATCATTCATGAAAAACCCAACTTCAGAAAACATAAGTGTAAGTTTATATTCAAGCCTGGGGTGAATAAAGAAAGGACTATAGAAAATTATCAATAATATAAATTCAAAATTTTATATAATATCATCAAAAAGAACAAAGATAATATATCCACCACATCATATATTTTATTGAAGTTAAATGTATTCCAGTTGTGCAAAGATGGTTCAACATTTGGAAAATAATGAGCATGGGGAAATGGGGTCACGTGACTAAAGAATTAGAAAACTAGACATTTTATCTGATTCTTTTGACCTCTGAAACCTCTCCAAAATAAGAATTTTGTGCAAGAGATAAAGCAATTTCAGCTGTCTTCATGGTCAAAGACACCAAGACACCAAGGACCTGCAAGTAAAAATATTAATGAATTAACAGCTTAGAAGCACAATCTTTTAGAGGACAGTTGGATATCTTAGTGAATTGAGAGACAGACCTAGAGACAGGGGTGGGTGGGGTTTTGGGGGAGGTACTAGGCTCAAATCTCATCTCAGACACTTCCCAGCTGTGTGACCCTGGACAAGTCACTTAACCCTCATTGCCTAACCCTTACCATTCTTCTGCCTTAGAACCAATAATGTGTATTGGTTCTAAGGCAGAAGGTAAGGGTTTTTAAAAAAAGTCTAATCCTTTTCCCTTAATGCAATCACTTAGCATTCCCCTCTACCACTGCCCACCACATAAAAAAAGCTGCACAAACTCATCCATGGCTCCACTTCTGCCCATTCTCCTCCCTATAGAAGAGAAAAACAGAAGTTAGAAACTGTTCTCCAATGGATAAATTGTCAATGGTATTAAAAAATATCTCAAAAGAAAAATAACAAATGATTAACAATTATATGAATTAGGACCCCAAATCTCAATAAATAAATTGCAAATTAAAACAACTCTCTGAGGTTTCATTTCACATCCAGCAAGTTAATAAAGATGACAAAAGATGGGAAGAGTTAATGTTGGAAGACATGTGATAGGCACATTAATACAATCTCAGTAGAACTGTGAATTGATCCAACCATCCAGGGGAGAAACTGGACTCTTTGCTAAGAAAGTGGCCAAAATGTCTATATGCTTAAACTCAGAAAGGTTATTATGATTATGCCAAAGATGCAAAAGACCAAACTATTTATGGCAAAAAACAAAAAACTATAGCAAAAATAGTTCTTGGTAATGACAAAGAACTTCAAACAAAATTGATGCTCATCTCCCAGGAAATAACCAACCAAATTGTAATAACTTAAATGTAATGGTATACCACTGTATTACAAGAAAAAATGAATATGAAAACATAAAGATACATGGGAACATGTATGTGAACTAATGCAAAGTAAAGTAAGAAAATTAGTCTATATAATAAATACAACAATATGGAAGGAGCAATAATAGCAAAATAATCAAAACAGAATACTATAAAAATTATAATGGACAAGCTCATCCCTAAAAAAAGGAAATGAAAACATGTCTTTTTTGCAGAAGTGAAGGACTAAGAATGGGGACACTGAATATATTGTCAGTCTGAATTAGTGTTGATTAATTTTGATAATTAATTATCAAATTATTATCATAAGGGATGATTTTTGGGGGGGAAAGGGAGGAGAAGAGATATGTTGGGAAATAACAGTTAGAAATAAGTAAAAGATAACAATAAAAATCATTTTAAAAAGAAAAATGTTTATGAAGAGATATCCCATTCATAAGCCTCAACCCACCCACTCACCAATTCTCAGCAATGTTAATTAGGTCAAGTTTCCCTCACTTCACTAGTGTTTCATGTTCATTTGTGGCTGAAACTTTAGGCTTTTGATTCTCTGAGCAACTAAGTAGCACACTTGGATACAGCATCAGGCCTGGAATCAGTAAGACCTCAGTTCAAATTCAGTCTCAGACACTTACTAGTTATATGACTGGGCAAATCATTTAGCCTTGTTTGCCTCAGTTTCCTCATTTGCAAAGTGATCTTGAGAAATAGTAAACTGTTCCAGTATCTTTGCCAAGAAAACCCCAAATGCTGTCACAAGTTAGACATGACTGAAACAACTGAATAACAACAACAAATTTGAATTTGTGGACCTCAGTATCTTTTCTATCTTTCTTTTTTTTTGTTGTTGTTCCCTGTGAACTTTTGGAATCCTCAGTTTCTCTTCTAGCTTCCTTGTAGTTTCCCCTCTTTGATATCGAAGTTGTAGATTTATGTAGATGGTTTTGTCTGTCTCTAAACCTTTTTAAAATTAAGGCTTTCTTTTTTAAGTTATAGTCCAGAAATTCCATTTTAATTCTTACATACCATCATCTTAACTAGTTTTCTTCTCAAGTCCTAGAAGCCATAAATTCTTTACCTGAAAGATCTAATTTTGTGACCCTTTCCAAGTCACTTAACATCCCTGTATTAAATGAGAAAAAAATTACCTCTCTCTTCAGTTGGGATGCTATTATATTAAATAAGTGATTTTAAATATTTTGGTTAAAAGAGATTTTAGGAATGCAAACTAATTGAATTAGGGTTTTCCAGGCATATCCAGTAGTAAACATCCTATTTCCTGTTCCCAGTGAAAATTATTCACATTGAATTTAATAAGACAAAAGTTGAAATAGTAGAAAACAATAATGAAGCTATTTTACTAAATACTAACACTAAAAACTCCGCCAAGGACGGTCCCAAGCCTGGCTGAAAAAGGAGGAGGGTTGGGCACGAGGCTAGCAACCTCACCCAGTAAAAAATCTCACTTGCTAGAGAAACTGCAACCTCATTAAACCAACAAAACCAAAAGATCGCCTAGTCTGGAAGGTTGCTCTCCAACAGAGTCCATGACGCGTTCTGGCGAAAGCCTTCGGGAAGTCAGTTCGTTGCCAGACAAGCACTGAGCTGGAACCCACCAGGGAGTCAGAAGGCCAAAACAGACCTGGCGAAGATCTGCCGAAAATGAAACAAAGACGTCGGGATGACATGGGCCCAGTTGGGTGAAGTTGCCCAGAACAGAGTCCATTGTCGTGAGATGGTTGCGGCCCTATGCTCGTCTGGGAGCCAACAGGAATAACTAACTAACTAACACTAAAAGGTCCCTCTTTTGCATTTTAAAAACAAACATATGTCTAAAATTGAACAATAAAACAATAATTTGATTTATTTTTGTCCATTCTCTCAGCCATATAAATGACCAAAAGTGTTATAATGTTACATTGAAGCTGTTTTCAGAGAATCACAGATTTTTTTTTAAATTTTAGAGCAGGAAGAGACCTCCAAAGTCCTCTTGCCAGATATTTCACTAAAAAAAATTCAGACCATTTCATATCTCTCAGATGCCTTCTGCCTCTATTTTCTCCTGACCCATGCCATATGAAGAGACAGCATTTCTTCTTGCCAAAGCAAATCTTTCTACATGCACAAGTAATCCCAATGCATCCTATCTGTAATGACCTGCCTACCAAAAGTTTCTCCCCACTCCAATTTGTCTTTTAGTTAACTGTCAAAATCCTTTTCAAAAAGTACAAACTGATCATATCTTTTAGGCATTCAAAGCCATTTACAACTTTTACCACCTTTTCCAATCTTTCAACCTAGTCCCAACCATATATGCTATGATCCAGTCACACTGTCATCTTTTTCTCTTCTTCTCCTGAGATACTATCTTCTGATTGCAGATACTTTCACTGTCCCACATTCTTAAAATACTCTCCCGATTCATCTCTACCTCTTATCTTCCTTCAAGTCTTAGATAAAGTCCAGCCTTCTGCAAGAAGCCTTTTAGTCTTCCTTAATCTTAATGTTCTCCTTCTGAGTCTAACTTCCATTTATCCTGTATGTATTCTGTTTGGAGATCATTGTTTTTACATTGTCTTCCCCCTTTGAATGGTGAGATCCTTAAGAGCAAAGACTGTCATTTACCTTTCTTTGTATCTCTAGCACTTAGTAAGTGCCTGGCATATAGTAGGCACTTAAAAATTACAGTTGACCAACTGACTGATTTGATTGATTCCTCAAAAGAAATCTCTAGGACAAAATACACAATAAGAAACCATTTAGTCCCTACTTTAAAAACTCCAAAGAGACAGAGCCCACTATCTCCCATCAAGTCCACTTACTAAACATTCTAATTATTCCCTTACTTCAAGCTTACAGTTGCCTCTTTGCAATTTCTACTTCTCATGGTTTTATTCTTCTGTTGAAAAACAGTGAGCTTGATGTGTCTTTTGCATTACAAGTCTTTGCACACTAGGCAATAGCTGTCATATCCCCATCCCAAATGTCACTTCCCATATACTCACTGTGCTCTGAATTTTCTCTTCACTAGGAAACATCCCTGGAGATAGTCGAATAGTCATCACAAACTATAGAGTCTATGCTCTCTCTTCATCATTCCAGTTGCCTTGGTGGATCTGCTCCAGCTTTTCAATATCTTTCCAGAATTGTAGTGCTAAGAATTAACAGCAATTCTACAGTGTGGTCTGATCAGGGAAAACTACAAGGAAACCAGCATATCTTTTTTTCCGCAAAATGATGAGATCGTGAGGATTATATGAGTTGAGCAATAACATAATTATGATTTTTTTGTGACAATAGTGTTGATGCATTTGTGCTTTCACTGAAACTAGGGTGACTTGAAACATCTGACTTTAGCCTGATAAAATTGTATTGAGCTGTTTTCCCCATTTAGTAAAGTCTCTGTTATTTGAGTACTGGAATTTGTGTGATTCATAGATTTCATTGCTTCTTGCTTTTTTCTGCTTTTTAATACTATGCTTCAGAACAAAAGTGGTAATGTTTGTAAACCTCTTAGCAAAGTACTAGGCACATAGTAGGCATGAATAAATCCTTATTCTGTCCTCTTTTCCCATTTTAAGAATAGACATTAATCCAAGGAAATGAGCAAAGTTCTACCTCTTAAAAAACACACATCATCACTGTTAGATATGGCAACAACTGCTAATTTAGAGAATTCAATCATTTTAAAGATCACATGAGGATATGATGAAAAAGGATTAGTAACATCAAAGTGCAAAGAAAAATATGATTTAAAATGGAAAATCAACACTAGACACTGATAAACTATTGCTTCAAAAGAGCTTCAGAAATTAAGCAAAGATCTTCAGAGGAACATAGTAGCTTACAGGAGAGTTAATGATTTTTCTGCATTGCAATGTTGATTACTTAAATTTGGAAGGAGAGCAAAAAATATATCAATCATTCAATCAACCAATAAATCAATATTTATGAATACAAAAAGAGGCAAAAGATAGTCTACTATCAAGAAAATTATTATCTAATTAGGAAGACAACATTTAAACAAATATATATATAAAGCAAGCTATATACAGGATATTTTATTTTATAGCCACTTTTTAGTCATATCTGACTCTTTGTGACCCTTTTTTTCTTGGCAAAAATACTGGAGTGTCATTTCCTTCTCCAGATCATTTTACAGATTAGGAAAAGAAGGCAAAATGGGTTAAGTGACTTGACCAGGGTCATACAACTAGTAAAGATCTAATGCCAGATTTGAATTCAGAAAGAGGAGTCTTCCTGACTCTGAGTCTCGCATTCTATTTACTGTGCCACCTAGCTATCCCCATATACAGGATAAGTGGGAAATAATTTAAAAAGGGAAGACACTAGAATTTAAAAGATTTAGAGAAGGCTTCCCATAAAGGAGGAATATTAATTGGGATATAAAGGAAGCCAGAAAAGTCAGCAAATAGGGAGCAGGAGAGAGAATGTAGACATCCAACTGAGATATCTGAAAGGCAATTGGAGATCTAAGATTAGAGGTAAGAAAGAAAATGTGAGGCAGGCTATGTAGAAAATGTAGAAAATCATCAGTATAGACAGACATCCATGGTTGGAGAGCATGATCTGAAGGAGGATCCTATAAAGGAAACAGAGAAGGCCTGTAGGAAAACAAATAATACCTGCTAATTGTTGTTTTGAAGAAAAAATTTTAAAAAAACACTGTCAGAGGTAAATAATTGCAAAAATTAGATGATTAAAAGGATTGGCGAAACATATTTATTCCTAGTACTAGTGAAGTTTATTTTTTCATTCACATCCATACTAAAAATACTGTCAGAAGTAGTCTGGATGAACCTGTACTCTGAATATCTTCATTGAAATATAAAACTTCTATATCACCCAAAATTACTTAGAGGGTTTTTTTTTTAATTTCCACTCAGTTCAGAAGTCTCTTCCTCATCAAAGTAATAATAAATTTTGCTACATATATTAATATACTGAAAAGTAGAATTGTCCTACATAGACTCTCAAATGGAGATAAAATATAGCAATATAATCTTTCACTATGTAACACAACACAAAAAGTTAAGAAATTATCCAAGAAATGAAGATAAACATGTTTCAATGGCTTGAGAACTTTTCTAACTTAAACCCTATTCAACACCTGTAGACTGATCTGGTCTCAGACACTTCTTAGCTATGTGACTCTCAGCAAGTCACTTAACTCCCATTTCCTAGCCAACTCTTCTACCTTGTAACCAAAACCCTGTATTGATTCTAAGACAAAAGATAAGGGTAAGAAAAGAAAAGAAAAGAAAAGAAAAGAAAAGAAAAGAAAAGAAAAGGAAAAACTATTGGAATGTAATCAAAGCTAGATGGGAAAAAAATGAAATGTTTATCAGAAGTATATTAAATATTAATCTGACATGATCTATTTTTTAAAACAATTAAAAATTTAAATTTAAAAATTTGAAAGTTAATTGATTTAAAAAATCAATACTAAGTATTATTTCCAAGACAGAAGAATGATAATGGCTAGGCAATAGGGGTTATGTGACTTGCCCAGGGTCACGCAGGTAGGAAGAGTCTGAGGTCAAATTTGAACCCTGTACCTCCAGTCGCTAAACATGACCCTCAATTCACTGAGCTATCTACTCTTGAACAGGGGCCTATGTTGGGATGTTGGGTTGAAATCTGGAACTTAATTTTTTCTTAAATTACTAAGACTGAAATCTCTCTCTCTCTCTCTCTCTCTCTCTCTCTCTCTCTCTCTCTCTCTTTTTACTAATAAATGCTTATCAATCTGGGGATGAGCCTCCAGATTAATTTTATTTGTAACAATTATTGGCGACCATGATGGGACTCAAGCCCTCAATTTTCTTTCAAGATATCAATATCCTCTTTAAAAGTTTGGTTTGGAATTTTCAAGGGATCATGGTTACAATCTAGACTTCAATATCTTCTATTTTTTGCATTCTTGTATGACAGTCATCCTCCAAAGCTATAATACTTCTTCTTTATTCCAAAATCTTACAAACAAAACTAATGATGACTCAGCATCACATCCTCCAGTTCTTTCAGGACACAAGGCAGCAAGTTCACTCTATGGATAAAATGTTTGAACTAGTTCCAAGAAGATCTAAGTTCAAATCTTGCCTCAGACATTTACTTAGCTGTATGACCCTAGGCAAGTCACTTTCACTCTTGCCTGTTTCACGTATAAAGTGGGGTTAATAAAAGCGCTTACCTCACAGGATTGTTGTGAAGATAAAAATTTATATACAGAAAGCACTTTACAAATTTTAAAGTGAACTATGTAAATACTAACTAGTAATATTTTTATAAATTGGTGCCAAATCAAGGTTTTCTTATAAAGTAACAATGTTTTGTTAAAAATTTTAATTCTTCTCTTTCCCATTAAAAGGTCATCCTACTTGACAGGTGAAATAGAAACAAAATAAGGATTTTAAATGTTCTCCCTTTTGTCTTTCCCATTATCATCATCCTTTCCTTCTGTGGTCCTACCCTCTTTTTGCTTCTGCCCTTCCCTCTTATAAAGCTTTAAAGAACACTTTTGTCATTCTCCTCTGCTCTCACCATCATACTAAGCTCTTCTTGAGCTTTCATAGTACTGATATAATTCTTCAGTACCATATGTTGTTATTTCCTGTGAACACAAGAGAGAGTGTCCTTTTTCAAGGCATGATACAAAAAGCAGTTTGCATGTGTGCATGTGTATGTGTGTGTATTTTCCTACTGACTTTGCCTCCTTAATACTCCATGAACTAATAATGATGCACTTGGGATTGTCCTGACCTCTCTTGTACTACTGAAGCAGATGAATACAGACTCGATGAACAGGAATTTCAAGCAGAAGGACATGAATTTATTTTGTATAACAGCAGGGAAGTTAGGGACTTCAAAAGACCCTGGAACTAAAACTTTTTCTGTGAAAGAAAAAAATAACACTTACATTAGACATGATTAGTGTGATTAGCAACACTTCTTTAAATGAGTTTTTATTCTAATAGCTATTATCAGACATTCAAAACTTACTCACTAAATATATATGGACCTTTAAATAAATATTCAATCATAAGTACCAAGACGCATTTGAATTTTCCTCTTTAATGAAAATCCTCTTAGCCCTTCTGCTAATTTCCAAAGTCTTTATTTTTAATAATAGAGAAATATAACTGCTTTTACTAATGTTCAGTGGCAGAGTGACTAGAATGAGCTACTGAATCCTTTCTATGTCTGAGAGAGGATTGAGGGAAGCTGCATAATATAAAGAAAATGCAAATTATGGCTGAGGGCATCTAGGTCTGAGCCTAGAGTGAGAATGACCAGGAAAGACCACAGTTCAAATCTGACTTCAGACACTTACTAGCTGTGTGACTTTGAGCAAGTCACTTAATACCTGTCTACAACTAGAGAAGAAAATAGCAAACTACTGTTATATTGAATCTCTGGGAGCCAGGAGCCCACACAGTTGATTGACAGGTGGATCCATTGGATATTGGAATGTTCCCAGAGGGCTGTGAGGACAGGGGAGAGAGCAGTTCGCCCAGGGGGTATAAAACACCCTGGCAGCCCTGGCTGAGGGTTCCTTTCCTTCCCTGAGACCTGAGAGCTGTGGATCCTGGTCTTGTGGGGATTGAGACTTGCTGGACTCAACCTTCCAACATCTTCCTGTATTGTTCCTGATAACATCATCAACCTGTACCCAGACCACCATCTCTGATTCTACTGCCCTTAGATATTAGAAAATCAATCATCTTAGTTATCTAGGTTTCCCAGGGCCCAGGAGGGATCCGGAAAGTGGGCAGGAGAAGAAGAGGGTGGAAAGAGGTGGATATCCCAAAGATTGGTTAGGCATATCATCTAACAAAGGAGGAGAAGCTGAAACATCAAGCAGCAGTTTGCCTACTCTGGGCTGGCTGTGGCCAGGCTGGACCAGAGAAACTAACCATCCTGACTCATTACTTGCCTACAGTTTTAAGGGTTTATCATTACAAAATTTAGTTAGGGTTTTCCCAATACCTCTATCCAATCCCAATACCCCATCTTTGTTAAATACAGTCAAAGCCTTTAAAGTACCTTCCTGAAGTGGTTATTCATAGCTTCTTTGGGAAGGGAGATACACAGTCAGAGACAAATTGTTACCAAGCCAATAGAGCCCATTTACACTATCAAAACTAATGGAGAATATATTAGTGGAATCATTGACACAGGTGCAGATATAAGTTGTTTAAAGGATCTCCATCTCCATCTATACAACATCTAGTCTTTATTTTATAACACTATGCAAGTATCTTTGTCAAGAAAATCTCATGGACAGTTGTCCACCAAGTCACAAAGAGTCAGACATAACTAAATAACAATAATTATGACACCTTGCCAGCAAAAACTATGTAGCTTAACTATGCTTATGTCACTGCAGTGCCTTTGTGTGTTATTTTTAATTCCTAATCCAAAAAGGAAAGGTGAATGTTGGATAACCTTTATCCATTCATTCATTCACTCATTTATTCAATAAGTGAGAAACTACACAGTGAATGCAATAAATAGAACTGAAAAAAAATTTCAATTCAAAAGTCAGGATAACTGAGTTTTGGACCCACTTCTTCCATTAACTAATTACAGGCACACCTAGATAGCCTAGTGAATAAAGCCTTGTACCCAGAATAAGAAAGACCTGATTTCAAATATGGCCTTAGTTATTTAATAACTATGTAACCTTGAATAAATAATTTAACTCCTGTCTGCTTCAAATTTCTCAACTCTAAGTTTGAAATAATAATAGCAACTATCCTCTAGGGTTTTGTGTGAGGATCAATATTTGTGATATGCTTTGTAAACAAAGTATTATATAAATACTATTATTAATTATGTGACATTGAAGAAACCACTTGTTCACAGTGAGATTCACTTTTTTCATTTATAAAATAAGGGATTTGATTAGATTATCTATTAGGTCTTTTCTAGTTTGAAATTTTATGATACAATGATATTATTTATTGAAGGTCCTAGGTTCAAATATGGCCTCAGACACTTCTTAGCTGGGTGAACCTGGGCAAGTCACTTAACCTCCATTGCCTAGCCCTTACCGTTCTTCTGCCTCGGAACCAATACACTGTATTTATTCTAATATGGAAAGTAAGGATTTTAAGAAATGGCAGGAAAAGACAAAAAGAGAAATTCCATTAAAATAATTTTAGACAAATAAAATCAAAATCTACCAGACTAGATGAACACAATTACAAAACACTTTTCATATAATTGGAGAAATATTAATTGTTCATGGGTAGGCTGAGCCAATATAGTAAAAATGACAATTCTACTCAAGTTAGTTTAGTCTTCAAAGACATATAAATCAAATTACCAAGGAATTATTTAACAGAGCAAGAAACAAAAATCACAAAATACATCTGAAAGAAGGAAAGGGAATCATTGAAAAAAGTAAAGGAAGGAAGCTTGGCAGTAACAGATTTCGAACTACACTACAAAGCAATAATCATCAGAACAATCTAGTTTGGGCTAAAAAAAAAGAGTAGTAGATCAGTGGGACAAATTAGGCACACAATACAATAGTATTTTATCATGATAACATACCATAGTAAATTATCATAGTAATCTGTGTTTATAAAACCAAAGATCTAAGATCATGGATTAATAATTCACCATTTGACAAAAATTTCAGGGAAAACCAAAAAGTAGTTTGGAAGGGATAGATCAACATCTCACATGGTATACCAAGATATGGCCAAAATGGATAAATGATTTAGACATAAAGGTTGATATCATAAGTAAATTAGAGGAGCATGGAAAAATGAAGCTTTGGATAAGGGAAGGGTTTATAAGCAAACAAGACATGTTAAAGATTATAGGAAATGAAATGAGTAATTTTTTTATTATATTAAATTTAAAAAAAACTTTTGTACAAACAAAACGAATATAGCTAAAATAAAACAGGAAGCTGAGGTAACATTTTTATAGTAAGTCTCTGATAAAGGCCTCATTACTCAAATATTAGGGAACTGAATCAAATTTGTAAAAATATGAACCACTCCCCGATGAATAAATGGTCAAAAGATAATAAACAGCTTGTTTTTAGAAGAAATCAAAGCTATCAATAGACACACTAAAAAATAAACTAAATCGCTATTTGAGAATGCAAATTAAAGCAACTCTGAGATATCTTCCTTATACCAATCAGATTAGTTAACATGACAGAAAAGGAAAATTACAAATGCTGGAAGGGATGTTAAAAAAATTGCACTTTTCATAGGTCATGAACTAATCCAACCATTTGGGAAAAAATTTGGAATTATGCCTGAAGGGTGATAAAACTATGCTTACCTTTCAATCAACAATATGGTTAATCAGCTGTATCCCAAAGAGATCAAAGAAAAAGGAAAAAGATCTATTTGTAGCAAAATTATATATAGTTGCTCTTTTTTGTGACAGCAAAGAATTAGAAGTTAAGGGCATGCCCATTATTTGAGAAATGGCTGAACAAATTGTGGTATATGACTGTGATGTTACAAGATGTATGTTTAATGATGTATGTTATAAGAAATGATGAGTAGGATGGTTCCAGAAAAACTTGGGAGGTTTTATATGAACTAAAAGAAAGTGAAGCAAGCAGAATCATGACAATTTTGTGTAGGGTAACAGCAATATTGTAAGGATGATCAACAGTGAAATACTTAGTAAGATAATTCAAAAGGCCACATGGTGAGAAATACTATCTACCTCCAGAGAGAGAACTGATGAACTCTTAGTGCAGATTGAAGCATACTTTTTTTTTACTTTCTCATCTTTTTTTTCTTATTTTACATTTGTTTTCTTTTACAGTATGGCTAATAAATGTTTTGTATGACAACATATGTAATCTAAATCATATTACTTGTTATCTTAAGGATTTGGAAGAGGGCACGAGGAAGGCATTTAGAATTCAAATTTGGAATTTGAAATTCAATATTTTAAACAATATTAATTTTTACATGTAACTGTGAAATAAATAATGAAATGAATAAAAATATATATTTTAAAAAGATTGGCCTAGTTCCTTCTACAGAGTAGAGGCTTAATAAAATTTTGGAGCAGCTAAGTGACATAGTAGATAGAGACACAGGCCTATAGTCAGGAAGATCTAAATTCAAATTCAGCCTAAGACATTACATAACTCTATGACCCTGGGTTTGTTCCTTAACCAGTTTGCCTCAATAAACTGGAAAAAGAAATGCAAACCACTCTAGTATCTTTGCCCAAATAATATCATGAAAAGTCAGACACGACTGAAACAACTAAATAAGGATAGCAAAAAGGTTTTAAATTAAATTAAAATCATCCTCTAAACTTCTAAGGCTTTAAGTCCAGTGGGGGTACAGTTTATGGACACAAAAAACTTCCACATGAGAGAACATAAAAAAATTCGCTAATTGTTGTTCCTCAGGTAGAATTAAGTTGGAACATTAGATGAGTAAGTAGCAGCATAATGACTCTGCTCTTCATCAACTCTTTCAAATTTTTTGGCCACTGGGCAAGTCTATTGATGATAAGAAAGAGGAGGAGGTAGTATTTGCCACAGCCTTTCAAAGTTGTATCATTTCTTCAGTGTGGGCATGCTTCTTATCCATGCTACTGTGAATCCACCTTAATTTGGTAGACCATCTGCATGAGTTGCAAAAACTGAAAAATGTTTAGAGTTTATGGCTATCATTTCTCAGTTAACTGAATGGTATGAAGATACTGGGTCTATGTTCAAAGTCTTTCTTTAAAAAAATATAGGGTAGAGCCTGGGGAAAGAATGAACCAGAACTGGGAAATCAGTTGAGAAAATATGTTTAGATGCATCCAAATTCTACTTCTTAGAAGGAAACCTTTGCACCCACATCTTCCCTCAAGAAAGCCCTTTGTACCACAGAACCACGTATCAAGGATCAAGGTAATCCAAGAGATGGCAGTGTATTGAAGTATCCAATGAATGGCAAATTATTTCTATGCCAAGTAGGAAGATGAAGCAATGCAAGCTGGCATCAGTGGAGTGATGGTAATTCATTAGTAGACAGATTTTTTGGACCACCCCTGCTAGTCTTCAAAAAAGTTTTTAGACCAACAAGAGGAGTTCTTGAATAAAGAGAGTTCTAGAGTGGAGGAGCACAAATATATATAGAAATGAATGAAAGAAAAAACCTAGACCTAGAGATCAAAGAAATGATATTTCAGTTTTACATGGACAGTATAGATATGGGAAAGAGGCAGCATAGAGAATCAGTAGCATGATGGATTTACCATCAGAAATATCTGAGTTTAAATCCTATCTCAGAAACCAACTATGTAATCTTGGGCAAATCTTTTAATTACTCTCAGTCTCAGTTTTCTCATCTTTTAGATGGAGATGATAATAGCAGTCACCTAACAAAATTGATATGAAGATCAAATTATATACATATACACATAAACACATGTATATGTATGTGCTGATTAAAATGTATATATGCTATCTACAAAACTAAAAGCACTATATAAAAGTAAGCTATCATCATTATTCACAATAATATTGGCCCACTTGCTTATTATTTTGGAAGAATATTACCAAGTATAAAAGTGTATATAGAGATGTTTGCATTGGGACTGATAACAGATTTCCTAGATGTGACTCATGCACTGAAATTCACCAAGGAAACTCCAGATGGCTCAATGACCAAAAAGAGAAAGATTTGTGAAAGATATCTGCAAGATTGGATTGGATTTGTGTGAATCTAAAGCTGTCATCCTGAACTCCAGTTCCCAAATTATGTCCCTTTGGAAACTATAGTCATTTTTCCAGACCACCAAGTAAAATTATACTATGACATTAATCTGTCAATAAAGATTCACTGTACATTCCAAGAATCTATGGGAGATACAAAATACATGGGAATTGTCCCCCAAAAAAAGACTGTAATCTATTTTACCAAGACACATGAGATATTAATAAGTAATAAGAGACAGTATAAAGTGAAGTGCTAAATTATGTGGTAGGAACTATAAATGAAGTTAGAGTTGAAGAAAGGAATAGAATTGGGGCAGCTGGATGGCTCATTGGATTGAAAGCCAGGCTAGAGACTAGGGGAGGTCCTAAGTTCAAATCTGATCTCTGAAACTTTATAGCTGTATAACCCCGGACAAGTCACTTAACCCCAATTGCCTAGCCCTTGCCATTCTTCTGCTTTGGAACCAATACTTGCATTGTTTCCAAAACAAGAGGAAAGGGTTGGATTTTTTATTTAAAGAAAGCAATAGAATAATGAGTTGAGGAGAAATGGAACTGGTGCAATTCACTGAAGATTAAAGAAGAAAGACATGATGATGATTTTTGTCATAATTTTATCTCGTGACAAATTTTCTCATATTTTTAAAGCAGGAATTATATCTTTAATACTTCAATAATTTGTTTATCTGGTTTTTTTTTCTTTTGGGAAGTCTCAAATCAATAGCCAGCAATTAGTACAAACAGCTGACTAACATGGGGAAGAAGTGACCAGGTGATAAGACCTCCTCATGCTAATAAGGAAACACCATTTGTTGAGTAGCAAAAAAATCAATAAGGCAAAAAAACATGTCCATGGCAAAAACCAATCAGATGAATACTGATTGATGAGCCTCTTTTTTGTCAGAATCAGTCTGTCCTAGTCTGCCAACCTGTATATATGCCAGCATTGGATCTCCATAATGCCACTCCTTTGGGGAACTGTAATGTTGGGATATAATTGGCATTGTTGATTCTCTGGCAATTCATTTCCCCATAAAGAGCCCCTGGGATAATTAAGCCTTTTCAGTTTTGATCATTTGAGAGAATTATTTCAAAATATTTCATCTATTTTCACCATATGCATTTTAACAACCCTGGCAAGGCCAGGCTATACTGGATCATGGCTACAAAATAGAATTCAGTCCATAGGCTATATATCAGGGGTTGGCAACATATGGCTCTTGCGCCATATCTGGCTCTTTTGAGGGCCAGATATGGCTCTTTCTGCAGGAGCCATAAAGTCAATTTTTTTTCAGGCGCTGTTACCGGAGCACGCACTGTGAGCACTGTATGGCTCTCACGAAATTACATTTTAAAAAACGTGATGTTTATGGCTCCCATGGCCAAAAAGGTTGCCAACCACTGCTCTATATTATAATAGAAAGAGCTTTGACCATGGAGTCAGAGGATCTGAGTTCAAATGCTGCTACTGAAGTCACTTAATCTCCATAGGACTCAGTTTTCTTATCCATAAGATGGAAGGGTTGGATTACCTGGCCCCTTTGAGTTCAAGATCTGTGGTTCTCTAAGATATCTGGCTCTATCAAAAAAATCTTTATTTCCAGTACAACCTATATCCTCTATAGCCTAAGAAAATCACTTTCTAAACTTTAAAGAACATTATGTATGAGTTTTACCTATTACTAATATACTGAAAGGACCTTATTTTAGCATTTCCATCCTCTAAGGCAACCTCTAACTATGGGCAGCAAAAATAGGATCAGATAGGATTTTCAATATATTGATCTCTTAATACAATGATCAGTGTGTTTTCCTCTGTTTTGGTCTCATCTGAGAAGCAAAGATAAGGACACCTTTTAACTACTTCTGACCTAGGCACAAATAAGAAACTTTAATATAAATTATTTCTTCCTATTCTCAACCTTATGAACAATGTTGCCGTTGTACGCACCTTGGAAAACTCTTGCTTCCAATGTGCCTTCCTGCATTTCTATGCAACAGCAGCTTTCAATGGACCATGAATAGAAATTCAGGATGTTCCTATCATACTTGGCAAAGCACCAGAGATAAAGGACACCAGATGTCCATAGGTATTAGAAGGAGAAGCATATGGAAGGCCACTCTACACTGGCCATTGATTTTTTTCTTTGTGATACCAGCAAAATACTATTTTCTTATTTTAAGCATGGGTTAGTAATACAACATTCTGTAAAGCTCTGAATGTCTTAGAATGACCTGTTTAGTCATGTGATGATATGTTGCTAGGAAACAGATAAGGATTGATGTGTGCCCACTGCATGCAGGGTCTATGATTACATCAAGAGTCTCTGGTGTGCTAAGGTACTTAGGAATTCAATTAGAACCCTGAAATGGAATTAACAACTTAATTTTAGTAATCATTTTACATATTTTATTTAAAATGCAAAGAAGAGTAGAAATGGAGAAAGACCTATGCCCTCAGTAGTCTGCTACAGCTGAAAAACTAAATGTCAATAAAGAAAAGACATGAAATGTAATTTTCAAAACAGCTGTTCTTTGTCTGTAACTCATTAGTAAAAGAACCTGTAAAATGTCAGCCACTTTGGAAAGCACAGAGATGCTATCATTCTGCTTATTCAAATTCTACCCATCTTTCAAGGTTCAACTCTGGTGCCACTTCCTCCTTTTGCTTGTCTTCGTCCACAGTACTATATGGAGATCTCCTTCTCTAAGCTTACATAATACTCAAAACTTTAATACTCATTTGGCATTGCACTCATATACTCCCTTGTAATATTGTGTAGTAACTCTTCTGAACTATGATGCTAAATCTCTGGAGAACAGGAACTCTGTCTTATATATCATACTAGGCATACAGGAAATGCCAGTTAAATTGAATTAAACACACACAAACCCACTGAGGAGTTTTCCCCTTTATGTATTCAATTTTTACTTTATCAAGGAAATTTCTTTCTTTCTTCTTAGTTACATAATCATATTTCCTTTCTTTTAACTGACATATTAGTTTTAAGACTATTATTTTAGCCTTATTTGACCTCTCTGAGACTGTTACTTGCAAAGCCTTCCACAAACACCCTTGAAACATCTAAGTACATCTGCTTCACAACTGTGATTACAGAGACTAATTATCTACAAAAATATTACTTTCCTAGTTAATAGAAAACTTCATGATGAACCAGAAAGTCACTTCCTTCTCTCATCTTGTCCATCTCTTAACTAAGAATATGTTTACCCCTTTATCCATAAAATATGGAGATCTACTATACAACAGCTAGGCAGAAAGTCATTATACATCATACATTTGGAACACAGCTGTAAGAAAACTTCAATTTGAGCTAAGCCAAATACATTCATCCCCAAATTTAAAGCATTAATTTCTGCTTCTTCAGAAATCTCTCTGTGGAATGGTTTTCTATAAAGCCTGTCTGTATTGGAAGCCTTGAAAAGCCAATTGAGGTCTTTTTCCAATTCCAAAAGCCACAACTCATTCAGGCAGAGACTGTAGGAAGATTGAGTCAGTCAAGGCACCTAGCTTTTCTTTCCTGGCTGGAAGTTTCAAGCATAGATTATGACAAAGGGGAATGATCTGAACACTGAAGAGGAAAAGCAATCCACCACACAGTTCTAAAAATAAATCCCTTCTATGGTAATCATAGTGCTGCTCATAGAGAAGGAAGAAAATGCATACACACACACACACACACACACACACACACACACACACACATATGCATATACACACACTCAAGTATAAAACAAAAAGGCCTGGGTATGATCCTCAGACTAGTTTGTATCTTTTCTTCCTTAGAAATTAATTGACCTAGCTAATTGTGACAATAAATCAGTATGCCACCTCTCTTCACATTCTTCACAAATAGATAAGAATTTTACCAAAGAATCAACCTCTTGCAGACTTAATGATTTGTAGTAGATAATGAAAGGGATTCAAAGTAAAATTTATAGGGATACTACTTTTTCCTCAAATGCATCCTTATTGTCAAGTGCATAAAATTCTGCTCAAACTACATGTTCCAGAACTCTAAGTTGTAGTATATTTTGTTGCTGATATTATGATATATCTCTAACATCAAAATCTCAGTATAGGTCTAAACAAAATCTTTAAGGCAGTGAGAAATGCTAGAAGTATGCTGCATGCAGGAGGGGAGCCTTCATCTCAAGAACGTGGGACCAAAAAAAAAAAAAGGAGACTCAGGGCAAACTGTCTCTGCTTCCTCAGATTTTCCCCAGCATTCTTTCTGGGCCCATGCTTTGTGCTTATTACAGCCTCCCTTGCATAACAAATATTTACGTTATTATACAATGGGAAAGTACTTGAGAACAGACTGTATGTCCTCTCAATCTTTATATCCTCAGCACCTAGTTATATAATAGGGGCTTAATAATGTTTGTTGAATTGAATTGAACTGAATTGACTGCCATCAGACTTGAATATCAATTTTGGACCATGTGACAAAGCTGAATAAAGAAATTTAACCATATTATATTGGTTGATCTTAGCCATTACTTCCCTAAGGAAATATTCTTTTGCCATGGCAAAATGTAATATGAATTTAACTACTGATACTTTTTTAAAATTCCATTCCTTCTCTAAATTTACTTTAGTCAGAAGTAAAAATATAATATTATTTGATGAAGACTATGGTATTTACTGAGTTACCCACTTCTCATATTCTCTTTTTGAATTTGCATTTGTAACACTACCACTGAAAGAAAATGACATTATTCTCTATCACTTATTGTATCGTGTATCACATTTTTTACTGTGGCTCATAGTGCCCCTTATACATCAGTGCTACCTTATAAGCCATGCAGAGAAGCCCTAGCTGGCTTAGAGTTGTGTCTAAACATTTTGACGAACTGCTTAAGCTGCTTCAAATTGATAAAGAGAGGAGACATATGTTTATTCCCTGTGCAACCTCACAAAATGGGTGTGTCTAGGAATGCAAAGTGGAAAATAGAAAGGATGAGGTAATTCAGGCCCTTGCAAGGGAATATATTTGGGACAAAGGTGGCAGTGTGGAATGCATTCTCTAGAAAGCTGTCACTGTTCTCCCCTTTATACTGAATATGTGACATATCCATCATACCTTGCATTGAGAAGATCCGTCCCCCTGTGATTCTCAAGAAATGGATGTTTAGCAGGTTTAGCAGCACTATTTCCCTAAAGATTTGAATGCAGACTTTAACTGTATTTAAGATTTTGAAATTCCCCAAATATATATTAAAATTCACTTCCGTAATATTTACAGTAAAGGATTGTCTTGCCCAATAGCATGATAGATGCTTTCTGTGTTGCTATAGGAAGGTAGAGAGAATAGGGATTTTCTAAGGCAATATCTTATTATTTTATTTGCTTTTCCTTCTTACAACAAATACAATTACTGGCAAACTCCCATAAGAATCTGAAATTTAAGAGTTATTTTCTTCCAGTCATCTACTTCTAACATTTTTCCCTTTTTTAAAAAAAATCAAATATCTTTAGAAAGAAGAAAGGGGTGAACCTTTAGATTTTTCATGTGCTTCTGCAAATTGCTCTGATATCCCGGAAATAAGAGTTGTGCTCATACTGAAAGGTTAAGAATCTAATAGCTGTTGGGTCTTTTCACTCTTTGTGTAAGATATAAAAATCACAGGACAAAAATACTACTGTAATGGGGAGAAGATGTAGGAAAATAAATGAACCAAGGCAGGTGCTTGGACTCCAAGGACCCACAATGATATGGAATATAATAACAATCCAGCTCTCAAGAGGAATTTCACTTTCTTCTTCATATAATTTACTCTCTAGCAAATTACAGGGAGCATCATTTAAAGAATCCAGAATCCAGGCTGTATTCTGGTATTGAGCTTTTAAGTATGGCACAAATCATTTCGTTCTAAGTTGTTCAGGGAGAGCAAAACGAAGAGTAAATCCCATAATGACTGCAACTCCTCGCTTCACTCCAGGCTTCTTCTCCTGGGACATGGGTTTCATTTTTGTAACCTCTTCTCCCCCAAGATGATTTATGCTCTAAGGTTTTCTCAAAGTACCACAATCAAACTGGTGACATTTTCACCTACGTAAAACATCCCTCTTTATCCCTTTATTTATTATCTTATCACAGTGGATTGATATAACAACTTTTGTTCAAGGACCCAGGAAACAAACCTAAAAATTGTCCAAAGACCTTTACAGAGTGAACATCTTCAAATGTGTAATGCATTCTTGCAGCAACCCTGCATTACAAATGACACCAAAGCAAAAGCTAGTAGGAAAAGGGCAGATGGCAGGGAAGAGATACAAAGAACATAAAGAACATGACCTAGGATAAGGAGGAAGAAGGGATACATACCAGTTGATTTGACCACTGGCAATTAGGTGTTTAAATGAAATGTAATTCAATTCCATGGCCATTCATTAAACACATATTACATGCAAAACATTGTGCTAAACCTTCAGTCTACAAAGTTGAAAAGTAGCCCAGGTCTTGACCCCAAGAAGTTATAGTTTATTCCTTCCCAAAGCAGAGGATAATAAGGACAAAGGAGATCTCCAAAGTGCTTTGAGAAATCTGAAGAAAGAGAGATGGCTTGACTGGAAAAATCAGTAAGGTTTCATGAAGAGGGATATTAGAGTTGGATCTTAAAAGAAGGGAAAGATTTCAGTAAGAAGAGATGGTTGGGGATTGAGTTCCATTTTGGGGGGATTAGATGGGTGGGTGCATGCAAAGAGGGAGGAAAAAATAAGGTGAGACCAGGAAATCACTAGTTCTAGTTTAGCCAGAAAGCAAAGGGCACAAAGGGGAATGGTGAATATTAAGATTGAGAAAATAGATGAGAGCCAAATAATGGATAGCTAAAGGAATGCAATATTTCCTCCAGGAATGCAATATTTCCTCATTCTAGATCTCCTAAAAATCTCTGAATTTTCCTTTTTATTGACAGAACAAATTCTTTCCACACACATATTTTCCTTTTGGGGGGAATTTATGATATGGTTATTAAGACGGAAATTGGAGCTCAAAGAGAATTGATCATTGTGGCCTCATCTATGATTCAGAAGTTCAGAGTACTTTGTGAGCTGTGAGATTCAGGCTGATCTGATGCTTCAGGTTTGGGCTAGAAAGAAACAAACTTATATGTCATCTCTCATAATTAACCAAATTGGGTTTTACTTGGCCATGGCAGGCAAAGCTATAGTCACTGATTTACATGGGGAGAGATTCTCTGCCTTGGTGTTGGCCCTGCTGGTTAGAAGCCCAAGGGATGACTTCCACATTCTTTGTGTCCTATCTTTCTGTTCTTGGTCTCTTATTGAGCTTCCATTCCCTGAGCCAATTGACTCAAGGAGAATACTGATACATTTTAAGGAAAAATTAGCTTAGCCCAGGTAAAAGCAACACACAAAATATTCATGATTTCATCAGTGTGAGTGACACTTCACCAGTGATGATCATAGCCCTATTATACTAAAAATAGATGTCCTTCAAGAGTGCCTAAAAACATTAATCTTCTTATGTCAGTTCCTAATGATGACCTAAATTAGGCTGGTTCTCATATTACAAACATAAATTTCATCATTAAGTTTGAACTAGATGCCTTTTAAGATTGTTTCAACCTTCCAGAACTCATGTCCTGCTGGTATAGCCTTCAAGGAATCATGTTTACCTCAATATCTTTATGATGAGGCATTTGAATAGGATTGTCTTATTAAATTAATCTATCGACATCAAAGACCACAGTGAAATTTTTCCAGATTCACAACAGAGTAAGTCAAAGGAATAGTCAGGATTTGAAATTCATATATAGTACCTCTTTCCTGGTCTTACCACCAATTTTAGTCATGTAATATAAATAATAAATTATAATATTTCCTATCTGTGGATAGAGATATGCCATCTATATTTTTAGAAGTTAATGAAAGAAGATAAAAATATATTTTCCATGAAAAGAAGGGCCTGATTTCTCATAACTGGGCCTGCTTCATTGTCTTCAAGTTAAATTCACATTTTTTTCTCCTAAAAGTTATTCATATTCATTGGGTAAAGATTTGTGATCTCATATATTTATATCAGTTCCCTATATGGATATTTTTCTTTTGCCTCCTTGGGGTATATACCTAGCAATTGGATTTCTGATTTGAAGGAAATGGGCATTTAAAGATAATTATATATAACTTTCCAGAATACTTGGACTAGGCAAAACCTCCACCAATAATATGACTGTCTTTCCACAGTCCCTCCATCATTAGATATTTTCATTTATTGTTATCTTTGCAAAGTTATATTGTCTTTGCCAAGTTTCTGAATGTGAGGTAAAACTTGAGGGTTTTTAAGTATGCATTTCTTTCATTATTAATGATTTGGAGAAATATTAAAAAACAGAAGAATGTGAATGTTTATTTAATGGGGATTAGATGAAAAAATGTGGGTGAATATGAATAGAATAAAATATTATTGTTCGATTAGAAAAATAAATTTGAACATGGGGAAATCATGTGAACTTATAAAGAGTAAAGGAAACAGAATTAGAAAATAATACATACAATGCTACTTATAACATAAATCAAAGATTGCTATAATAAAACAAAATTCTATGTATCTGTAATGACCTATACAAGCTCTAGGAGCAAAATAAGGAAATACACTTCATTCCTTTACTTGGAGAGGCATTAGACTATGAGTAGGAAATATCATAAATAAGAACTCAGATGCAAACACGGTTGTTACAAGTTTTTTTTATATAAAAACAAAAGATATCTATAAAAGTGATTAAAGAAAAAGAAAGTGTGTTGGCTATATGTTGAGAGAGGGATAACTTACAGTATAATCATAAAGATAGATGTGCTTCAGGACTTTCAGTACATTGGGTGGATTTAGCAGTGATGAACTTATAGAAGAAGGTAGAAGGGAAATAATCAGAATGCATCAACATTGATGGATTGTGATCTACATCTGGAGAAGGAGAATCCACATAGATAAGATCACAGATCCACAGGGATTTCTTTAGCATATTTTTGTATATATTGCTTTCAATTCTGTTTTGCTGGCATATCATTTTGCATAGAAGTTTCTGATGATTCAAAATATTTCTTCTCTATTCCTGGTAAATTCATCTATTCATTTTTATGTGTTCTTCATATGATTTTCCTCTGCCTTCTTTAGTCAAATTAGCTAATTAAATTTGTTGAAGAGAGATAAAGATAAAGAAGAGATAAAGTGTAGACTAGAGCATATATTTTCATATATGGTTTATGTTGATTTGTTTGTTTGACTATTCTTTTTTAAATTTATTTGTTTGTTTGTTACACTAAACTTTTTAGTTATCTCCCTCCATCTTTTAACTTCTGACACTACAAAAGGCATTAATTAACATACATATATATATGTGTGTGTGTGTATATACATATATATACACACACAACTATGTCGTTTGTTTCTATTTATCATTTCTTTCTCTGTAGGTGGACATATACTAGTCGTTCTTAAAATAATATTTTCTGTTGCCATATATAATGTTCTCTTGGTTTTGCTTGTTCCTCTCCTCAAAATTTTATTATGGTCTTTGCATGCTATTGTTTTTTTAATTAACCTGTTTATCATTTCCTATGTCTTGGTAGTATTCCATTACAATCATATCCCACAACTTGTTTAGTTATTTCCCAAATGATGGTCAGACTCTCAGTTTCCAGTTCTTTGCCACCACAAAGAGCTTCTATAAATATTTTAGAACATATTGCTTCTTTTCCTTTTCCTTTATCACCTTAGGAAATAAACCTAATAGTGATATTGCTGGAGCAAAAGCTATACACAGTTTTATTTATGACTCTTTGGACATAATTCCAGATTGCTCTCCATGTTCAACTAATCTTTATTCATTACAAGAAAGAGATTCTATTTTGAGGAGGTCAAGAGGGTTGATGACTGGGGTGATGAATATTGATACTGATGAAAGAAAATAAGGAAAAGAGAGTCAATGAAACATTTTAAAAATACACAAAACAGAATAATGAAATTTAGAGGGTGACACAGAAAAGCAGAATTGTGTTACTATCATATTTAATTTAATATATGCCTAAAAACTATACCTAGCAGAAATTTCATCTTTTCCTTTTGACATATTGAATACTGGCATTTTCCATTTTTGACATTCAATATTTGACATCTTATTTTTGTTAATTTCATAATAAAAGAAAACGTTTTTTAAATTAAAAATGTCAATTTTTTCATTCCATTAGTCTTTGTTTTAATTTTTCTATTTTTATTCTAATTTTCAAGATTTGTTGTATTTTAAAACTGTCTATTATCTAGCTTTTTTATATTTCATGCTTTAAAACACAAATTTTCTCAATATATTCCTTTAGATAGATATAATTTCCTCTGACGATTACTTCAAATTCTTCTCTAAAATTTTGTCATGTTGTCTCACTATTATTCTCTTTTTTCCATAGTAGCTTACATTCTTCAACCCAATCATTATTCAGAAAACCATTACTTAGATTAAGAGTATATACCTTTTTCTTGTGTTTGTTGTATTAAATAAAAAATAAATTAAATAATATTTTGATTCATTACATGTGTGGAGATGAGAGAACATACTGTATAGAAAGCCAGCCTTGGAGTCAGTAGGACTAAGGGTTCAAATTCTACCTCCAACAAATATCTATGTGACCATAAAAAAGTAACTTAAACTCTCAGTGCCCCAGACATCTCTCAAAAGCTTTAAATAACAGATAAGTGGCTAATTTATACCTATAGGAGATGCTATTATATGAGTTCCCTCTATAAATGAAATTATAGCTCTGAGAAAAATAAATATTTTCTGTAATACTTTTTAAATATTTTTCTTTTTATATTTATGATGTCCTTATATTCTAGAAGAATATCAAACTAAAAAAAAAATAAAGTTACTAAAGCATACAAAACCTGATCCTACATATTGGCACTCTCTATATTTACTATATTTTTATTTTTTAAAAAATATTTTGAAATTATAATTTAATCATTTTCTTATACACCCTGGTGTTGAAAGACTTCCTAAAGTGTTTGTCACCTTTATTTTAGAATATAATTGAATTTTGGTAAATGTACTATCTATCACTGAGAGGCAGCATAATAATAGCTCTTCATAGATATGGGTTCAAGCCCTATTTTTGATACACAGTCACTATAAGACCCTGAACAGGACAGTTAATCTCTCAGTAACCCAGGTAAACCTGTAATTTGTAAGAGCATTATCCAGTCAGCATTGTGTGACCATGGATAAGTCCATTAATTTCTCCACCTGTTACATCATCTGCTTAATGAAGATAATACCTATAGTTAGCTATCGCATAGAGTAGCTAATGAGGATCTAATGAAATAATGGCTTGATCATGCTTCATAATATTGCTAATGACATATTTAACCTATGGATCAAATATATCTTAGTTCTAACTATAAAATTATATGATACTAACCTCTAAGATCTTCTTTCAATATTGTTCTTAGTAAAGTATTACCACAATCAAATTTCAGACAGTTAGGTACTCTTGGAATTTTAGATGAATAGGCACAAAAAACTGGGACAAATAGAAAGCACTTTATCTACTGTGTAAATTTAATTCCTCAGTACTTCATTTTCTTTGTAAAATTAAGATAATGTTTTCTTCAATCTTCCATGTATTAGACTATAAAGTTAGTTTTCCTAAAAGTCCAGCTCCAACTGTTAGAGCTATTCAGTAAACTCCATTAGCTCCCTGAGATCTCTAAGATTGAATAAAATCCTCTGATTGTCATTCAAAGTCTTTTGATAACCTGATTATCTTCTATCTTTCCAGTCTTATACATGACTCTCACATTCTCTGCCTTTCAATGATCCTGGTTTTCTTGCTACCCCTCAAACAAGACACTGTCTTCCAAAACTAGACATTTTCATTAACTGTCCCCCATTCCTGAGATGACTCCATCTCCTAGTTTCATTGGTTTATTAGCTCACTGGTTCATCAAGTTCCAGTCAAAATATTCCCTCTTATAAGAAGTCTTTCCTGATCCTTCTTAATGTTAGTAACTTCCTTCTTCTGATTTTTAAAATTTATTCTATTGTACATAGTTGTTTGCATGTTGTCTTTCTCATTAGACTCACAGTGCCCTGTGACAAGGGACCATTTTTTGTCTTTCTTTGCATCTCCAGCATGGTGCCTGGAACAGAATGCTAAGCACTTCTTGTCTGATTGACTCTTGAACAGATAGGAATGGGCCAAAAAAAAAAAAGAAAAGAAAAGAAAAGAAAAAGAAAAAAAAGGAGAAAAAAAGGAGAAAAAAAAGAAAAAATAATAATTTAAAGTATTGATCTGGTAGAAAAAGCCTTGAGCTAAGCATAGAGAACAGTGTTTGAGTAAGGGTTCCATCATTCATAATGACCATGTTACTTTGGGATAAATCACCCTACTTATCACATATATTCCATACAAATGCACAGATTTGTTTTTGTCTCCCACATGGCATAGTTATGAGAGGCGAGAAACAGTATATCCGGACACATCATATGAACATATTCTATTACAATAAAATGCTCTTAACTAATCATATTATTGACATTAAAAATTTGGAGTAGTTTATATTATTTTTTCAATGTCCATATTATCTCCTGAAATTCTGTCTAGGCATATCAGTTATTATAATATAACAGGTTATTCATAAAATAAAATAAGAAGCAATTTCCTGGCCTGTGTCCAAACCTCCCTTTCCCCACTTCATATCTATTTTATAGAATAACCCCGAAAGGGTTATTTGGTTTTGGTTTTGTTATTTAAAAGTTGAGATATAAAGAATTATTCAATCAAGTTTTTTAAAGGTCTTAAATGCCTACTCAAAGTTATTTCCTTCTGTTCTTAGTGTTTCTAGATTAACTTGTCTTTTTTGTACTCTGAACTTAAGCTTTCTTGCAGGAACATAATTTTTATAGCCTAAAGGGATTTTTTTAAACAGGGCAAAGTATTAGTATTGCTTTTTACAAAAAATTATTTTGGAATTAAAATAGATAACAAGACAATTCTCAAATGTGGCATAGAACTAAAATTGTCAATTTCTTATGGAGATATTTATTATAATTCAAGGTTAAACTGGGTTTTTCCTACTCTAGAGTTCCCTTCTAGAGGCAGCTAGCTGGCACAGGAGATAGAAAGCTGAGTCTGAAGTCAGGAAGTCTTGAGTTCATACCTGGCTTCAGATCCTAGCTACACAACCTAGGGAAAGCAACATAAACTTTGCCTCAGTTTCCTCATTTGTAAAATGAGGATTGTAGCACTTAACCTCTCAGTGTTAAACAGATCAAATGGGATATAATTTATAAAGTTTTCAGCATAATGCCTGGCACACAGTGTGTACCACCTAATGCTAGCTATGACCATGATGACTAAATATAGAATGACTGGTTTTCAAATGCTGTGGAATATAAACAAGTTCTAAAAAGATTTCAAGGCCAGGCCAGGTGATGACATATAAGAACTAGCCACACCCTGGTCAGAAAGATCCTTCACAAGACAGTTTTTCCCCTTGAATTTTTTGGCCACAAAAATTCATGAGCTACACACAGAATCAGAGAATCTTAGGTGTGTAGGAAGGCTCTCAGAAACAATTTAGTACAACTAGTTCTAATCAAGGATCTCTTTCACAGCATTCTCAATAAGTAATCATGTAGCCATTGCTTGAATACTTCAAGTGAGGGAAAATTCTATCTTCTGAGATGGCTCATCCTCCTTTTGGACAGTTCTAATTACTGAACAATTTTCTGTGTATCAAGAGCAAATCAGTTTCACAGCAGCTTCTATTCATTGTTCCTTCTCTGGGGCCAAGCAGAATAAATATACTAAGTTGCGTAAGTATTGTGGTCTTTTTCAATGATAGAAGTATCCACACAGATTAAATTGCAGATATTTTATATGTTAAAATAATTCAAAATGGGGAATAGGGAGTCAAGACAGGGAGCATTAGCAAGAGTGAGTCCTTGGACTTTTACCCTGTAGCCCCCAGAAAAGTAAAAAAAATTATGGGTTACTTTGAAAGGCCAGAAGCAGAGATCATCAGTCATCCTTGCTGGTAGTGAAAAGTTGGTATGTGATTCCTCTTCCCATTTTTTTTTTTATCTCTAATCCCAGTTCCTTTCAGTTAGGTATCAAAGTGGACTGATCACAAGAAGACCTGAATTCAAATCTGGCCTCAGATTTGTAACTGTGGATAATTCACTTATGCTATATTTGCCTGTGTTTATTTCTCTGTAAAATGGAGATGATAATTCCACCTATCTCACTGAGTTGTTATGAGGATCATATCTCAATTGTTTTTTAACATTGTTCCTGGTACATAACACTATGTAAATATTAATTATTATTATACTACTTTGCATAAAACTTGCATAACATAGAATCCTTGGATTTCACCTCTCTTGTGAGGCTGTGTCACATGGAATGAAGGACTGTTCATAATTAACATAACCTTCTCAACTATGTGTAAAGCAGGCCAATGGGTTAAGAGAATACAATAACCTTTGGGTCAAGAAATTAAGACTAGGGAGTTGGATAAATTGATCAGTGAGAGATGTAAAAATAATGATCAATGAATTGATTATGGATATAAACTGATTAGATACTCTGCTTGCTGTGCTTACAAAGTATCTTCAGTTCATATAAGTGAAATGAAACTCACAAGTGAACTTCTCTTCAGGGCCAGGTGCAAGGACACTAAGGAGACTATTGTTATACAAAAATAAACTATTTATTGAGAATATAAAAATATGAAAGTATTTCTAACTCTAAGGTAGTGATGGGCAAACTATGGCCCACAGGCCAGATGTGGCCCCCTGAAATGTTCTATCTGGCCACATGACATTATCCCCAATCTGACAAATGCAATGAGTAGGATACAATACAATGAAAGTTGCCTTAGAAACAGACTGACAGATGAGCATTTCCTTTCCTTTGGCCCCCTCTTTAAAAAGTTTGCCCCTCACTGCTCTAAGGGATTCTAACTCCCCCCAAATAAAACTCCCTTGTTCCTCAAGGAACTGCTTCTCCTGTTTCCACAGGCTACACTGATCCTTTCTGATCTAACTAACCCAAATTTTCCCTATTCTACAATAAACTAACACTATTATCCTTTTATGAAGTATATAATTCTTAACTTTGTCTCCCAGTTATAAAAATAACAAAGGCTAGCTGGCTGAGCCTCAGCAAGAACCAAATTAGGACTGTGAGCCTTAGCAGACTCAGAGTCCACAACAAAGACCAGGTCTTTCTTTGGTCTTCTCAGAGATAAAACAATTTTTGAAACAGCAATAGACAGTCACTAGTGTTTCCCAAGTTGGAAAAGGAAAATTACTTAGCACCTTCAGGTTTTTCCCTTCTTTCCTTTTACCTCAAACAGTAAAGGAGAGAGAGAAAAGAAGATATCACCTGCTCCCAGCACTCTGAGAGAGACACTGCCATTCCCCCAGACTAACTGCCACACCCAGAGAGAGACACTGCCATTCCCCCACACTAACTGCCACAGAAAAACTGTTACCCTTCCCACACACACTGTCAACATTTGAAACTGACACTCTTTCTTAGATCTGTTTCAAACTCCAATTCTTTCTCAAGCCAGATTCTCCATTTCTTATCTCTAAATTAATATAACAAGACTTAATTTCTAATATCATCCTTATATAGGACATAATGAAAAGCCATGGTGTTCTAAGCTGGGAGGGACCTCAAATATTATCCAGCCTAGTGCTTTCATTTTACAAACAAGGAATCTGACCCAAAAGAGGTACAGTCATCTGTACATGATCACATAGGTAGTAAGATTAAAACTCTAGTCATCTCACTACAAATCTTGTCCTCTACTAAGTATACTCCATCTCCTGACTATCACCTTCTCTAGAATGGACAGTCAGAGTCTACTAAAATAAAGTAGATGAGTTGGACAGGAGTTAGGCAGCAAATCAAATAGCATGGCAATCAAGGTAAGTATGCTTCAAGTGAAGTGTCAGTGATCAAAAACTGAACAACCCTAGAAGAGATTGGATACAAAACACAATATGAGAAACAACCATAGTAATCTAGTGCTTGATAAATCCAAAGATTCAAGTTTTGGAGACAAAGAGTTCATTATTTAACAAAAATTCCAGGGAAAACTAAAAAGTAGCTTGGCAGAAACTAGGTAAAGACTAACATCTTACAGCATAAATCAAGATAAGATCAACATGGTTACACAATTTAGACATAAAGAGTGATACCACAGGCAAATTAGATGAACATGGAATAGTTTATCTGTCAGATCTATGGATAAGGGAAGATTTTTAAAATTTTAATAAAAAATGTCCACATAACTTTTCCAAAACCATATGATCCATATTGTCTCTGTCCCTTCTTCCCTCACTCACCCCTCCCAGAGGTGAGAAGTAATTCAATCTGGGTTATACATGTATTATCACACAAAACATATTATTCCAAATAATTCATTTTTGTAAGTGAATTATCTTAAAAAACAAAACCCCCAAAATATACCCAAATAAACAAGTGATAAATCATATGTTTTCATCTGCATTTCTACTCCAACAGTTCTTTCTCTGGAGGCATATGGCATTCTTTTTTCATAAGACCCTCAGAATTGTCCTAGATTATTGTATTACTGTTATTAGCAAAGTCTATCACATTTGATCATTCCACAATATTACATGTGAGGTAACTTTCACATTAAAAAAAGCAGAACATAGTTAACTTAAACAGAATTTAACATTAACTTGTATGGAATGTAAGGAACTAATCTCTATTAAAGTTTTTTGAAAAACAGGATTATTTCTTTAATCAAAAACCTAAATCTTGCAAAATGGAGCACTATTCCAGTAAAGTGCATAGATCATTGATCTCATAGTTAGAGGATGTGAATTTGAATTCCTTTCTGCAATAGTTACTTCTAATGTGACTTAATCTGACCCAGCTATCTCATCTACAAAAAGAGAATAGTAATCCTCCTGCTAAACTACCTGAGAAGGAGGTGAGGAAAGTGCTTTTGAAAATATAAAACGCTATATAAAAAGTAAGCTATTATTATATCCTATTCTTAGAAAGTCAACGCTATTGGCATAGTTTTTCTGTTGAGATAAAGGCACTGTAATCACTTAGTATACAACTTGTTTCGTATCAAAGACCTCTTTTGCAGTCTAGTGAGGTCTATAAACTTTATAATTTAATATCTTTAAATTCATAAAATAAAATATATGACATTGCAAAGGAATCAAATCATACTGAAGATGTATTTTTTTCCTATATAAGTTAATGGACCCCCTAAAATCTAGATTTTATGTTAAGAACATTTGGTGTTAAGTAATATCAGAAGTCAGAAAAAATGTATTCCAGATCAATGCATGCATAAAGGATTATGAGAAATATACTCTTTCTTCAGAATATAAAAAGTTTATAATGAATAGTTTAGAAGTTATAACTCTTATTTCAAAGACTAAACTCTGTAAGAACAGGACAAGTGGTGAGGAGCATCTTCAGAATAAGTGATTAACATAGTTAATACTATTGATAAAGGGAAAAAAGGCCAGCAGCAAATTTAAAAAATGAAAGTTCACAATGAGGTATTTTTCATAATCTTACTTAAGGGAAATATTGATCTACCTTGAATTAAAAATAGAAACAATCTTTAAAAAGGAGAAAAAAATGCCTGTGCTTATGCACACCTCATTTCTAAAGTCTCTTGTTGCTAAAATCAATTATATAACTGAAATGGGTGTATGTTCATTTAAATACCTGTTGATGATAAAACTGGCATGTTTTCAATTACAGATTGACATTACTCAAAATAGAAACATAAAGACTGAAGGTTCCATGCTTAGGAGAATAAATTATACCCTTTCCTCATGTCTAAACACCAAGGAATTAATTAGACAGGAAACAAATTCCTAAAGAAGTTTTTAACAAGCTAGCTTTTCTATTTTAAGTGGAGTAATTTGGAGTTTTATATCACTTGATCAACAAGGTGACAAAACACTTTCCCCAATCCTCACTTTCTCTAGGAAAAAAAAACCAAAGAGCTAATTATAGAGTAATTAGAGCTCATTACACAGATTGAAGGGTAGTCTGAGAAGCTAAAAGCCTAATGAATGACCACTGAAGAAAGCTAGTCCTTAAACTCACTCAGTTTCCTTCTACCAGCCTTCATGATCAAGGAGAGAAGTACAAATTCCCACTCTAGTTTGAAACTTAAATGGGGATTCCCATTCTACTATAAAGACCTTGTTGTCATACCTTGCCCACTATCTGTCACTCACTCCATTAAAACAAATAAGTCTTCAATTTTAGTCAGCCATGTAAGGAGGAGCAGAATTAAGCTGTTTTCTGCCTGGAGTGGCTCCAGAGTTAGGAATCTCTAAGGCTATGTTGGTTGTTCAGAACACTTCCAACCCTCCCTCAAACCTGGAAAAGGTGACAGAAGATGATTCTGTACATCAAGAGAAGGAAAGGAACTGGGTATAGTTAAAGGACATTTGAGTGACTGCACCAGGCCTGAAGTAAACAGTTACCCAGCTGGGGTAGTTCTATCCTCTTAGAAGATATTTAGAGCATGTACTAAATATCTACTAAGGCTAGTGCAAAGTAATTCAAACTAACTCCAATGCAGAAGGAAACTGAGGCTGCTTCCCAGCCCCAGTTATAGAGGTGTATCTATTATTTCAGTGAGAGGAGTCAGAAAGTGATTGACATTTAAAGATAAGGAGGAGAGCCTGAAATATCAAAGATTTCAAAAGGAAGAAAATTCAATGGAAAACACTAGGGCAGAAAAAGTGTTTTAAAATTATGTTCATAAACTTTCTGCATTTGTCTTGGCAGATATACTCCAAGGTATTTTATTCTATCAATAGTTAGTTTAAATGGATTATCTCTTACCATCTTTTCTTGAGGGACATTGTTGGTGATACATAGAAATGCTGATGATTTATGTGGGTTTATTTTTCATCCTACTACAGTGCTAAAATTATTGATAGTTTCAATTCACTTTTATTTGGATCTTTAGGATTTATATATCATCATATCAACTGCAAAAAGATAGCTTTATTAACTCTTTGCTTATTCTGATTTCTTCGATTTCTTTTTCTTCTCTTATTGCTATTACTAGCATTTCTAATACAATATTAAATAATATTGTGATAATGGGCATTCTTGTTTCATTCCTGATCTTATAAAGGAGGATTCAAACTTATCCTCATTACAAATAATATTTGCTGGAGGCAGCTGGATGGCTCAGTGGATTGAGAGCCAGGCCTAGAGACAGGAGGCCCTAGGTTCAAATCTGGTCTCAGACACTTCCTAACTGTGAGACCCTGGGCAAGTCACTTAACCCCCATTGTTATTGACTCCAAGACGGAAGGTAAGGGTTTAAAAAAATATAATGTTTGCTGATGGTTTTAAGTACATATTTCTTATTATTCTACGGAAGTATTTTAATTAAGTTTATTTATTTAATTAATTTAGAATATTTTTCCATGTTTACATGATTCATGTTCTTTCCCCTCCTCCTCCCACCTCTTTCCTATCGCCAACTAGCAATTCCCTAAACCCAGCAGTGGTATGGCTGGATCAAAGGGCAGCCAGTCTTTTAAAGCCTTTTGGGCATGGTTCCAAATTGCCAGGAAGTGTTTTTAATAGGAGTGCTCATCAATTGGGAAATGGCTAAAAATGTGGCATATGATATTGATGGAATACTACTGTTCTATAAGAAATTTTGAGCAGGTTAATTTTGGAAAAAAAACAACACATGGAAAGACCTACATGAAATTATGAAGAGTGAAATAGCAGAACTAAGGGGACATATAGCAATAGAATGACGTATATGTCCACTTCCAGAGAAAGAACTGATAAACTGAAATAAATAAGACATGGTTATATATACATATATCTTTTCACCAAATGATACCTTCCCCAAAGGGGGTGACGGGTTGGGGGGGGAGAGAAAGGAAGGGAAGGAATTAATGGGATATTTTAATATAACAAACAAATTAATTAAAAAATAAAAGTATGTATAAAATATTAAAAAACTAGAACAAAAATTAATATAGAATAATGGATAGATAGAAAGAAGCATAGTAGATTATTAAGTATTTAATACTTGCCTGGAATTGTGTTAAAAGAGAGACATAAAACAAGTAAACAACAGTCTCTATTCTTAAGGACCTTAGAATATAAAGGAAGAAAACTCTAATCAAGATGTACTAGAAAGCTGCATTGGGGGTACAGAAATGGCCAAGAAATGAAATGAAAACTTGAATCCAGGCAAGATAAGATGAAAGCCCACCCATCAGAGTTCAGGGTGTGACCAGAGGGAGAATATGACTTTCTTCAAGAGAAGGTCTAAATAGAAGTGGCATAGCCTGGAGGTGCCAGTGATTTGGAGTAAAGGCCTAGACCTAGACAAAATAGGAAGAAAATTCCATCTTTAAGACCCTAAATATATATTGGAGTGAAGTACAGGTTTAGATGATTCTATAATTCATTGAAAAGATGAATACTAATACCTTAGAGAGATGAGAAAATTCTTATAGCAAATATTACAAAACAAAAGGCATTAAATCAATTCCTCTTGAATCACCCAAGTCTACAGAATCCTAAAGGAATATGGAGCAATAATTCCCAAACAAAAAGTTAGAAAGGAAAAAAAAATTGAATCTCACAATCAAAATATTGGCAGATTAGAAAAAACTTTAACCCAGAGTGGCAAATATCTCCAAAAATTTTAAAGAGAAAAAAACATATTAAGAATAAAGGAATGCTAGAGTAAAAGACAATCTGGGAGGAAAAAAAAACAAAAGGAAATAAAGTTAAAGGAAAAATGTTATTTATACAAGCAAAAACTATTGACATTGAAGTAAAAACAGAGAAAAGTTAAGGATCAGAGGTCTCTCAGAAGGACAAAATAAATTGAAAATACCAAAAGCCACAACAGTTCTTTCTTGTTCAGTCATACAGTCATGTGTGATTCTTCGTAACTCCATGGGCACAGCACATGGTCATAAGCCCTTCTTTATTCTATCTCCCAAAATCTGTCCAAGCTTATGTTTGTTGTTTCCATGATACACTCTATCCCCCTCAACTTCTGCTTTTGTCTTTTCCTTTTGTCTTCAATCTATTTCAACATCAACATTTTCCAAAGAGTCCTGTCTTCTCACTATGTGACCAAATTACTTAGACTTCAGGTTCAGTATTTTACTTTCTTGTGAATAGAATGAATTAGTTAAGTATTGCTCAATGTGATCTCTTTGCTTTTGAAGGGACTCTCAAAAGTCGTTTCCAATACGGCAATTCACGGTTGTACATTGCTCCTGGAAATAGCATAGCTTTGACTATAAGGACTTTCATTGGCAAAATGATGTCTATATTTTATAGTATGCTGTCCAGATTTCCCTCAGCTTTCCTTCCAAGGAGAAAGTGTCTTCTTTTTTTTTTAATGCTTACCTTTCATCTTAGAATCAATACTCTCTCTTGGCTCCAAGGCAGAAGGGTGGTAAGGGCTAGACAATGAAGGTTAAGTGACTTGTCCAGGGTCACCCAGGAGGTATCTGAGTCACATTTGAATCCAGGGCCTCCCTTCCCTAGGCCTGGCTCTCAAATCACTGAACCATCTAGCTACCCCCAACAAGTAATCATTATCAGTTGTGTCTTTGAGCCCAAGAACACAAAATCTGATACATTTCTTCTCCGTTTATTTGCCAAAAATTGGCAAGCCATGGTTGAAGTGTTCTGACAAATGGAAAATTACTTCAGTATCTTTATCAAGAAAACCCCACTGATGGCCCAAAATGATAGAAAAAAAATGATACAGAGAAAAATTGTTAAATTATCTCATAATGGGGCAGGAGCCAGGACTGGGTTAAAATACAGTCTCAGACACTTCCTAGCTCTGTGACCTTAGGCAAGTCATTTAACCATAATCACCTTGCCCTTCTCCTTTTGTCTTAGAGTTACTTCTGAAAAAGTAAGGATTTTTAAAATAAAGAAAAATTGAATAATATAGGTCCATTTTATACCCACTCAAATGGATCAATTGACTTCACAATGAAAATTGTTAAAAAGGTTCATCATACAGAAGTGCCATTTATGCAAAATATAAATTCCCATTTTGTAAACTTGCTGAATGAAAGAAAGGCCTGAGTTCCTTCATAGTAGTGTCACATATATCTTTCTTATTTCAAGGCCCTCTCAAAGAAGTCCAAGAAAAAAAAGTTCCCCGTATTGCCTGGAAGAGAGATTTGGGCTAAATATTTAGCGAAAAAACAAGAGGCAATGTCCTTTATAAATCCTAGGTTTAAATTACATCCTTGTCATTCTATACGTATATGACTTTAGGTATATATCTCTCTAGATTTCAAGTTCCTTATCTGGAGATTTAACACCTAGGAAGTAAAAAATAAATATAGACCATTCCCAAAAAGGAATGTGTTTTTCTAAACAGATATTTACACTCTTTTTTAGGATTAGCATGGTTGCTAGTATTGGTTATCAATGAACAAGAAACAAATTACAGAACAATGGAAATGGGATAAGCAGAGAAAATAAATTAATACTTCATAATCCTAAAACTCATAACCACCGAGGCAAGAAAGATTTTTTAAGGCCACCAAACTGTACAATTATTTTCAAAGTACATTGAAATTGCATGTAATAGAATTATTCTTCCATGTATTTGAAGTCCCCTTGAACAATCACCCCTAAAGCAGATAGCTTTGTGAGATTTTGCTTTCTTCTAAGGGGATAGTTGAATTTTGGTAAAGTGCTACTGCTAACCATGTGTTCATCTCTCTTTCTCTGATTGTCTGTCTGTCTCATTCTGTCTCCAACTCTCTGTCTCTGTCTCTCTCTTTGTATCTCTGTTCTTTGCTATTTGTCTCTGAGACTCTGTGTCTGTCTTTATCTCTGTCACTTCTTTATCTCTCTATCTTTCTCCTCTTTATCTTTCTTCTCTTTCTCTATCTCTCTGTCTCTACCTCTCTTTTCTCTCTGTCTCTGTCTCTCTGTCTCTCTGTCTCTCTGTCTCTGTCTCTCTCTCTCTCTCTGTCTCTCTCTCTCTCTCTCTCTCTCTGTCTCTCTCTCTCTCTCTCTCTCTCTTTCTCCTACCCTGTCCTTCCTTGCCCCAAATCTGGTACCCATCACTCTGTTGTACAACATCCAGCTTCTTCTGGTATTCATCTGCTTCCTTCTCTTCCGTCTCCCCATTTCCTTCTTGTTTAATAGACAAAGCAAGATCTTAGCAAAAAATAGTTGAAACTGAGGAAGATGTAAAGAACTCACCCAGAGCTCTAACTTTTTCTAAAGAAAAAGCATCTTTTATCTACTCTAGAGAGGAAATGCACAAAATAAGAATCTATTTCTTCCAACAACAACATGTACTTCTCTGGCCTGGCCTGTAATCTGTTTTAGCTCATGAAGCCTAGGCCTAAAGTAGCAAGGGCCAAGCCAGAGCTAAGTCATTCAGGAAGCTGACACATCTGCTTGCCTCATGGTATTAGTCACTCACTTTCTAGGGTACTAAATAATGACACAAATTAAAAGCAATTTTTTTTTACCAGTTGAGCCTTGTAAAAGAAAGCATTTGATTGGCTCATCAGAGTTTTTGGAACTATCTACACGTTAATTAATTGTGTGACTTGGGACTCATTAGCCAATTAAATGATATGTTATAAAAACAAATCATCTCCTGTAAGCACAGGGTTCTGACCATTGTTAACTTCCTGGATGTTCAGACTTGAACTTTACCAGGCCAAAGGCCCTATACAGACAGGATCTGAATTTAATATTGGACTTGCTGTCAAAGGTTCAAATGTGACTTGAATGTCTATAGGCCCAGAAGCCGTGGACTTGACAATTTCTAATGAAATTTCCCCACTCAAATACTTATCAGCCCTTTGGCTTCTCTCCTTTCCAGGATTATCAACCAATTATATCATTTTCACACAAATTGCAAGTCACAGGTTACTCTTTTTAACAGTTTAACAAATGCTTTGAGGAGTTTTAAGAAAAAGGATCCTAAAAGAATGAGAAGAAAAGATCTGGCATTATAAACCATTTCTAGTTTTGCAGAGAATGTTGGATTTGAAGTAAAAAAAAAAGCTTAGGTGCTAATTCCACATGTTTTGCTTATTTGATTTTTAGGTAAGTTGCTCTACCCTTACTGTGTTCTACATACTATGCTAAGCACTAGGGATACAAATACAAAACTCTTGCTCTTAGGGAGTTATATCCTTTAGGGGAAAGACAACATACACAGAAGAGTTCAAACAGAGAATTGATGGAAAGACCTAAGGGGCATAAAGATCCTAGAGGTCTAGAAGCAAGATGGACGGCAAGGTCCAAGAGTCCATAGGATGCATTAGGGAGACTGCCCTAAAGGTCAGGTGTTCTTGAAGGGCGTACCATTTAAAAAGGAAGGAATGGATCCAAGAGTATATAACTGGTAAATATTTGGCCAGTGTCTTTCCAGAGATCACAGTTTCAAGATAAATGTGTTTTATTAACATTATTAGGTCAATGAATCAAGAAAATAATAAGCCAAGTCATAGTTCATAGCATTTATAGACTTATAGTTTATAAATGCTCAATTTATAATTTAACTTTTGAGGCTGACTCAGCACACTCCTGAGTATCACAGTAGAGCTGAGATTCAGGGTTTCTGCCAGTAGAGATGGGGAGGTGGGAGGGGATGAGTGGCAAAGCAGAAATCAAAATTAGAATTAGATAAGAAAGTTGGGTTGGGCTCTAAGGTGAGAAAGTCCTCTCAGTGGCCTCCTGGGGGCTGGACACAAAGGGAAGTGGGGGAAGGGTGGTCCTATTCCATACAAACTCTGGCTAAGGCCCTCCAAGAAGCACTGATGGACTTCTCTTCAATCTAAACATCCCTGGTTCATTTAATGAAACCTCATACAAAATGTATTTTCCATCCTGGATGGAGAGTACCTGTTGGGTACTATCGGACTGGCCTCTATAAACTGTGGTGTCCACTGCTAAAAACAATACTTCAGATGAATTCTGAAGAAGGCAGAGTAATGAGGGACCATTGGTTCTTTATTCCTGGAAGCTATGGATCTCCAAATGCATCATAAGGTCTCATTAGCTTTTTTGGCTGCCACACAAGCTGGTTGCAGTCTGCTAAAATTCTTAGATCTTTATCAGAGAAGTTGCTGTCTAAACAGTTGATCTCCAAGATCCTTCTAGATGGGAAATTCTATAACTGAATTCTGTGAAATTTAGAACCTGAACTTTGAGGTGTATTTTCAATTTTTATTAGAATTTTATTTCTCATAATCTGATTTCTTTCATGCTTTAGCAATCAGGCAGACAATATTGCATGAAATCTAAGTAGTGTTTTTGAAGAAATGACAATATAACAAAAAGGCACTGTTTACGAACAAAGCAATCCACATCTATATACTTAATATATATATGGCAAAATGTTAAAGAGGCAGATATCGATAACACTATATAGCACATGCTATTCATGGCAAAAATGTAAATGCATGAATGAAAAAAATTATTAATCATATATTATTTGAAAATTACTCTATTAAGGATTAAAGCTACCCACAGAAAAACAAAACATTCTTTTTTTTTAAAGAAACTAATATTCTATTGTGGGCAACAAACAAAAACAAAAGCAAAAAAAAGGAAAGTAGTTTTACCTACATGTCAAATAAAAAGCCCCATGGACTTTAGGGAGCAACAGCAAAGCAAATGATGATGACTATTTAATGTCATTTTTATTCATCAGTAAAATTGCTATTTTTACATATAACTATCAAAATCATACCATTTTTGATGCTCAACCATTAGATGGTACTAAGGACTTTGGCAGTAAAAAACTTTCTTTTTCAGATCCTCAATGGTTGTGACAAAAGCATCAGCAAAAATAGTTGCAGTTGCTGTCTGCTCCACAGGAGTTGCTTCCCTAAATGATGCCTGGAGAAAATGTCTTGAAAGCAGGAAAAATAGTATAGAAAATATTTTTATTCCAAAGGCTGTGAGTCAATTGGCACTGGTGATAGTAGGGAAGATAGTAGAAGGGCTGCATCTCTCCAATGATTGTTCTCCTCTCAATTGTGACTGTTAGGCTTAGATTGTGTAGCAATCCAGGTATACATTGATCTTGATATTATTTTAAGGGTCCTCAAACAACTGACTCTTGTATTGCTTATGATTGATTTCTGTAACCTTGAGTTAAATTGAACCTCAACCTTGCCAAATTCCTAGCTCTTCCCTAGGCTACACTAGGGAAGACAGGTCTGTTATCTCAGTCTCCTTATTTTACCTAAAATAATCAAATAACATATGTATCAAACAATGGTAGATGCCTTAGGCCATATGAATTCCTGATCTGGGTATTGTTTTAGGTTCCAACAGTTTGTATCTCTTGATGATTACTTCTCAGTGCCAAAGTATCAGACCACTTGTTTTTTCCCTTCCCCCAAATCTTTTGTAACTCCAATAAAAAGAGATGTCAGCTAAGGGTTAAACTCTGAACCATCTAAGCTCTTTACCATCCTTCATCCTTAATCCCAGTGAAGCTCTGAACCATGGAAGCTCTTTTCCATCAGAGCTTACTCGCTGTCTGACTACCTTATGCCAGAACTTTCTTTGTCTGTGTGTCTTCCTTCTTACCTTATGTTCTCTTTCCATTAGTCCTTAACCCGTAACCCATTTTCTCTCAGTCCCTGGTTCCCCCTTCTGAGTGTCCTACCCACTAGGAATCTTCGAGAAGTCAGTGGACGGCTTCATTTGGTGCCCAACCTGGATTTGCACCTGAAAGGAAGATTGCAGTGCAGGACCCAGGACGGTCAACAGACCTCAAATGGCCACTTGGGTGAGTCGCTGACCACTAGAAAATGGGTCAGAAACTTTCTTCTCACACTGGTTACTTATGCTTGCTAAAGTCTTTAATACAGAAACAAGGATATAAAGTGACAGAAGCTAAACTTCAGGCATTGATTAAGGTAATTTTGCAATGTTATCCTGAGTTCCTAGAAGTAGGGGTACTCTATTTATGACAGGGAGACCTAATTGGGCAGAATTTAAGAAAAGTACAAGAAAAGCGACGTAAAGTCACGCCATCAGTTTGGCTAACTTGGAATGTAGAGGCAGAAACCATTCAGGATTCCTTGTCCCAACCTGCCTCACTCTTAGACTTTCCTTCTAACCGTCTATCTTGCTCCATCCATCCCTCTGATGATTTCTTTTCCTTCACAGAATCAAGCTGATTTTCAGCTTGACCTTACCTTAGAGCCCTCTCCTAAGCTCCAGCCTTCAAAGGCTGATTCTCCGATTTCACTTACTGCTTCCACATTTAGGCTTACTGATCTTCTACCTAAGCTAACCACTCCACTTTCATTTTTTCCTGCTGACTATCCCTCCATCTTACTCAGTTTCTCTTAGAGCCCATAGGCTTAATGACACTTTGCTTATTCCTCCCCCACTTTACACAGCTTCTCTTGACTCTGATGAGCTGACTAGTGCTCAGCTCTCGCTTTCTCCTCCTCCTCTACTCAGTACTAACTGCAAGGTTACAACCCGCCTAACCCTGGAAGAGAAAGCAGATAAATCAGCTTCTCCAACAGAAATTAGAGATAATCCTGAGAATGCAGAAGTAAATTTAGAAAAGCAGAAAGATGTTGAATTCCAAACTCTTAAAGCTCTCAGGAATAGTGTAATTCAGTATGGTAATGCAGCTCCGGACACCCTGTCTCTCATAGATGAGATTAGACAGCAATCTCTACCACCAGATATTTGGTATGAATTAACTGGATCTGTCCTTAATGCGAAAGATTTCATAATATTGAAGTTATTGTTTCAGGAATTCTGTGAGGAACAAGCTAGAATCAATAAAAAAACACCATGTAAATATTACCTGTGATGAATTAACTGGCACAGGTAACTTTAGAAGTCTTAAATAGGCAATTGTTATATTCAGAACAAACGTTTAATCAAATTGGGCTAGCTGCTGAAAGAGCATGGCAAATTGTAACTACAAAATGTAATACTACAGATTTCTTTGAGGAGATAATTCCTCACCAAGAGGCTATAAAAGCATGCCAAGACATAAAAACTTTAGACCACAAGAATCTGATGGCAGTTGATTTAAAAAGACAAAACATGTCTGCTTTGCCTGGCACAAAGCTGGACATTTTACATGATCCTGTCCTAAATTAAAGTTGAAGTGGTCTCATAAGTTTTTCAAAGAGTGTCCCAAAGTACAGCACCGGGACTCACCAGGTCTCCAAGAACACAGACTAGGATGGCCACAAACGAACAGCATTTAAACTGGTTGGGGAGCCAGTTTTGAGCCCCTTAAAAATTCAGAACACCAGAGAAAAGTCTTTGATTCCCAAAAAATTTAAACCAGGCAGAAATTTTACTCTGACACAAAAGGCAATTGGCTTCCTGTCATCTTTGGAAATCATGGCATATGAAAAGGGGATCTGGGTGACTGCTGTAAATTCACTCCACCCAGATCCAGATACAAGGAATTGGACCCATCTATTGTTTAAGAGTAGAAGCCTCACTTCTCTGGGACTAAAAACCTGCCCTGAGGTCATTGGTAAAAAATAGTAAGGGAGAGATACTAGTCAAGTCCAAAGCATTTCACATTTTTTCAATTTGAAATGACAAAAAAACTTGCACAACCAATTCTATCTCCAAACAAATCTTTGCCAAATGCAGAAGTTAGTGTGAAGTCAAATTTAAAATCAAACATTTCAAATTTATATTGTACACAGCAAATTACTAAGAAAGATTGATTATGTTCTTCTACATGAAAAGTAAGATATTTTCTGGTATTTTTTATATATCACAGTCTCTTTGGGAAAGAGACATTTTATCTGAAATGAAATGTAGTCTAACTACTTGTACTACAGCACAAAAAGACTTTTTAGTGCTTTTAATTACATCTAAAGCTAAATTCACTGATCCAACCCATGGCTTGCTTTTAAATCTATTTGGATCTTAAAAGAAAAGTTACTCCAGCAGATTGATAAATTAATCCTGCCACAAGGATGGCATAACATTTTTTTCCTTGTGTCAAAAGCTTGTACAAGTGATGGAATTAGTCAACAGAAATCAATCATAAGCAATACAAGAGTCGGTTTTTTGAGCTTTGATATAAAATAATATCAAGATTAATGTATACCTGGATTGCTACAGATTGGAAGAGGCCAGTAGCTGAAGGGGATCCACTGATTTGATTTTCCCAAGATTTTTGGATTTAGGATCTTACACTATCTCCTTTTATGGGGAAATGGTGGCCATTTGTGGGCAATGATTTGTCTTGCTTGGCACATAGTACCTTTTATTCTCAGCATCACTGATACTCGGCTATTCTATCTTGCCTGATCCTTAACATAAAAAAGAACCTTTATAAAGCATTGAAAGAATATTATACAATTCATGCATACAAAAATTCAACAAAAACTTCTTCATATTGTAAACTAGCAATTTGAACCGTTAAAAATACTTAAAACCTAAATAGGAGATTTCCAAATTTTCTTTTTGTTTCTCTGATACAATTATGATTAAAATGATCTCTTAATTTTGATTGATAAATCAAAGGGAAAATTTTACACAGATATATCCTATTCCTATTTAAGAGCATGGTATCTGTGAACATCTGATCATCTTTTTTATACATTGTCTTTGATCTCCTTTCCTTAATCTTTGGTGCAAAATAAACATAGTATCCATGCTAAATCATTTATTATTGAGTCCTGTGTGTACATAATCCTATAAACCTATATACTATGTGTGTGTGTGTGTGTTTTGTGGCCAGTGGAGGGGGTGAGAGGGTGCATCAAGATGGGAGAAAACATATTAAATGCCATGTCTCCATCTTCATGGAGTCTAATGAGTCAAGACACTTAAGTGAAGAATTAACAGAAGATAATATATAAGGTTAAATTTCAATAAAATGTATCTCTAGGAATAGAGAAGAGATGAGGTCATGGTAGCCTAAAATGTCTGGGAAGCATTGTTACAAGAGCAGATATTCAAGGATAGGCAAAATTTGGATCAAAGGATATATCAAAGACATGACTATATAGCATGAAAAAGTTTGGAATGTTCAGGATATATTTATAGTGTGTGGAGAAGAGAATGACACTGAGCTAAGTCTAGAGGAGTGATTTAAGACCATCAAAAAGGGAATTTTTAGTTGTAGGCTAAGAAATTTGGATTTTATTTTGTAGATACTGTGAAACATTGTTTTTGAGAAGACAGTATAATAAATACACTGCTTCTGATCATCTAGAAGCAATAGGGATATTTTTATGGGGAGAGACTAGAGACAGAGAAATCCAGTAATAATCTAGGTGTATGTACAGGCATCAAAAAATTAGCACAGAATCAGTGAGTAGGGAAAAGAAGGGATGTATGTGAAAGATTTCACAGAAAGAAATCTCACCAATTATTGAAGGAAAAAGCTGGTTGAATAAAAAAGGGAAGAATCAAATATGAGTCTCAGTTTTCCTGTCTTTGTAAAGGTGGAATGGAGATACCATTTATAGAAATTAGGGAATTGAGGAAAGGAAGGTATTTGGAAATAAAGATCAGAAGTTTGGCTTCTTCTGACCATCAGAGACTTCCAAAAGGTGACTTTGTAAAAATCACCAGTTATTATGAAGGTGTCTCCCTTGGTTTTCATGATATAAAGATTGTAACCAGATTTCCAAATAAAGGGAAAATGGCTCTATCACACAGCATGTCTCTATTTTTCTTTTCTCCCTTCTTTCATCTTAATTTACCCACATAGTTGAGTACATGTATATGGAACTCACTTGCTGACTTGTTTACAGAGAAAAGTGTTTTTATTTCTGTTTCATTTTCCATTAATTTTTCCCTTGATCATTGCCATATTGGGTAAAACCTTGCCTATAAAGCATTTTGGGAAAATGATGAATCCCATTTGCCTACAACATTACCAATATTATTGCAGCCTGATGAATATGCTCTGAGAATAATGGGGCTTAGGCTTCTGTTGCTGTTTTTAATACTGCTGTCTTAATTCTTTTCAGAACTTAACATTAAATTATCTTAAATTTTTAAGTCTCTTTCAATATTCTTCATGGAATGATGAAATCAAAGAATCCAATGATTTCTCTTTTTGTGTGATTTTTTTTCCCTTCACTGTGCCTTTACAAAGCTTCACTAAAGTCCTAAAATAATTATCTCTGGATTCTAAAGGTTTCTGCCATTGCTACCAACAACCCAGTCCTGGAAAGCTAGAAATTATTTGAATAGTATCTCAGCAATGGACAGAATCCTTACCAGTTGAAGATTAACCTAGTCAAGTTAATCACCAGGCATTTTTTTCTGCCACAGCAACTCAAAAAGTATGTATATAAAAATTATGAAATACATCAATGAAGAAAGTGCGTACACTTCCAAATTAGAGATCATCGAACTATTCAGGAAATGGACCATTTGTCAATCTCCAGAGCTCAGTATACTTTTTTCTATCTTTCATCATAAATGCTATTCCTTTAACTAGATAGCATAATTATTATTATTATTTGTGTTTAAGTATACTTATATTTTTGTTGCTGTTTAGTCATTCAGTTGGGTCTGACACTTTGACTCCATAAATCCCACTATCCATCAAGTTTCTTGGCAAATATGAAGAAGCAATTTGTCTTTTTCTTCTCCAGTGGATTAAGACAAAATAGAGATTAAGTGATTAGTAAGTGTCTTAGACCAGTGCTCTAGTGCATGTGTGTATGACTGGTTCCTTGTTCCCATTGGTAGCCTTTTGGACTTAACTTCATATCATACCTGATGATCTTATTCCCTAAGAAGAGGGTAGGTAACAATGGGTAGTACTTCAAAAATTCAAATTCAAGTATGACATCCTTAGAGCTCTTCAAGATTGCAAGGAGTTAAATTGTGAGATTATAGGTTCCTTTGAAATGGAGGACATCAAGCAAAGACTGAATGAGGCCTTATCTGATATGAGTTAGAGGGGGGGTCTCATTCAAGTCTGTACTGAACTTGATAGACAGAATAGATAGATAGATAGAAGGTCTCTTTACTCAAGATCTATGATTCTATACACAAATAATTCAGTTTCTCATAACAAAATGAAGTAAGATTTTGGATTTCTATGAACCTTTAAATGATATAAATGACTAAGTCTCTATTCAAATATTTAGAAATTAAAATAAATAAGCTACATATAAGTGAAGTCTCTGGATGATATTTTAGAACATAAACTTAGCTTCTCCAAGCTGAAAGTCTCTCCTTTGACCTGATACTGATCCAACTCATTCACCAATATTTTCAAGCCATGCTATCAGTCCAATCTTTTTTCCAGTCTGATACATGCAACTGTCCACCACAGATTGTCAATGTATTTATGAAACCTGTATGCCACACATTACTATTGTTATTTAAAAACAATGATTTGGGTTAACTCAAAGAAGGTAAAGGGGATGCAGTAGAAACATTTGATAATATATTAGAAATCAACTTAGAATAATGCTAAAAAGTAACTAGTATGTCCATATCTTTTGTCCTAAATATCCCACTCTTAAAGATATTTCCCAAGAAGATCAAAAGGGAGTACATTTCCATATTAACTAAAATATTCATAGCATTATTTTTTGTGATAGTGAAGAGCTTGAGACAGATTGAAGCATATCATTTGGAGAATGACTAAAAATGTAAATATTTAAATATTAAGTAAATATTTAAATGTAAAAAAGACTATTTCTGGCCAATTATACAAAAAAATTGAGAATGTAAGTAAAATAAAAGAATACCTACAAAAGTATAAATTGCCTGGACTATCAGAGGAGGAAAGAGAATATCTAAATAAATCTTTTTTAGAAAAATAAACTTAATAGGCTGGAAATGAACTCCCTAAAAAAAAACAGGAGCAGATAGATTTACAAGTGAATTCTAACAAATATTTAAAGATCAACTAATTCTAATATTAAATAATTTTTAAATATCAGGTTAAAAAGGAGTCCTATCAAACTCCTTCTGTGAAACAAATATGGTGCTCATATTTAATCCAAAAGGAGCAAAATAAAATAATAACTAATTTCATTAATTTAGTTGAAAAAATCCTAAATAAAATGCTAGCAAAGACACTACAACAATATATCATAAATATCATATATTGTGAACAACTGGAATTTTTACCAGGAATGCAGGAATACAAGGGAAACTATGAAAATATTTATATTAATAAAAAGTGAACAAAAATCATATGATTATATCAATAAATGCAGAAAAAGGTTCTGATATACACAACACTTATTTCTACTAAAAACACTGGAAAGTATAAGTATAAAAGGATTTTTTTCTTAAAATGATAAGAAGCATCTACCTAAAACCCTATGGAAGTATTATTTGTAATTGGCAGAAACTAGAAAGGAGGGAAAGAAAGATTTGCATTATTACTAGTATATTTTATTATTACCAGTATATTTTTAATATTGTAGTAGAAATGCTAGCAATGGCAAAAATAGAAGAAAAAAACTGAAAGAATGGGCAAAAAGTAATAAAACTTTCTATTTTCAGATGATATAATGGGATATATGGTCAAAATTAGAGATTCAACTAAAAAGTTAGTTGAAACTATCAATACATTTAGCAGAGTAGAAGCACATAAAATAAACCCACAAAAAATCAGCATTTTGATATGTTGCTAACAGAATTCTTCATAGAGATACTTCATTTAAAATAACCACAGATAGAATAAAATACCTGAAAATATACCTGCCTGAACAATCCCAGGAACATAATTATAAAATTATAAAGCAAACATAATTATAAAACACTTTTTAAACAAATAATATCAGATGATGCTAAACTTTTTTGTTCTATATCTATATAATGTCTGGCCTAGTCTAAGTGCAATGTAGAGATCTGTCACTGTCCTGCCACAAACCAGGACTGGCCTTGTAAGTAAGTTCCCACCAAACCCACAGATTCAGGAAATAATCAGAGGAGCAAGATTACAGCCAATTATAGGGAGGAAAGAAAGAAAAAATATGAGTAGACAACAGAAAAAGAAAAAAAAAAAGGAAATTAGAATCCACAGCTTCTATCCAGGAAATGAACAAAAAGCAAATGGATCAGAGGAGGACCAAGGAACACTAAGAAAAAATACAGAAACTCCAATGAAATTGACAGGTTTTGGAAGAACTCAAAACTCAATTAACTCAAGAACTCAAAATTCAATTAACTCAAGAACTCAAAAAACAATCAAAAGAGGCTGAAGACAACTGGGGAAAGAAAATACATGAACTTAAACATGGAAGTAGAAACACAGAATAAAAACAACTTGCTGATCACATGGGTTGATGGGGATATGATTGGGGATATTTCTAAACGAGCACCCTATTGCAAATATCAAAAATATGGAAATAGGTCTTGATCAATGATGCATATAAACCTAGTGGAATTGTGCCTCCACTATGGGGAGGGGGTGGAGGGAGGGGAGGGATAGAATATGAATCCTGTAACCATGGGAAAATGTCCCACATTAATTAATTAAATAAATTTTTTAGCATTAGGAAAATAGATAAATGAAAACTCAAAAAAATACATATATATGTGTGTATATATATATATATATATATATATATCAATGTATCGAGTCTTTCAAGAGCTATTATCTGGAGATGGAACTGGGCTTGTTCTTTTTGACTCCAAATAGCAAAACCAAGAACTGTAAATGCACATTTCAAAAAGGTAAATTTAGGCTTCAAGTCAGGACAAACTTTTTAACAATTAATACATCCAAAAGTGGATTTGGTTACCTCAAATATATATAGGCCCCTCCTCTTCCTTAGAGGTCTTTACGTAAAGACTGAACAAATCATTTTTCAGTTAAATCATAAGTTTGGACTATGGCTTTTCACACTCTCAAATTCTTCTACACCATGCAAGATCTTATCAACTTCCAGAAAAATAGACCCCCTTCACTTTGGTGAGAACCATACCAGAAAAATGTAATTGTTGTCTTCATATTTCCTAAAGTGCTCATTCCTCAAAATGAGATTAAAATCTAGGTCTTTATAGTTAACCACACTTCCTCAGCCAAAATCCATAGCACTCTCCACGCTTTCCTCCTTCACAGATGATACAACCCCTTCTATCTCCAAGTTCCACCTTCATTGTTTTTCCCTTCACTTATAAAATACTCTGAGAAGATCAAGGAGTTGATTCTTGGATATGCTTCTCACAAACTACACAATGCTGGACAAGTGATTTGAATTCCTTGGGTTTCAATTTCCTAATCTTTAAAATGAGAGAGGTAGATTAGGTGATCTTTGAAGTTTTTTCCGTTACTAGATTATGATCTTATATAATCATACCAATGCAAAGCACATTATATTTTTGGACATCTTTAGTCTGAACTATTAGGAAATACTTCTTTATAATTGAAATGAAAGATACTTACTCTAACATATTTTCAAAGCCTTTCCTTTACTCTACCTTCTAAATTTGTTTTAGTCATTTACAACTCTTTGTGACCCCAATTAAGGTTTTCTAAGCAGAGATACTGGAATGATTTGCAATTTCCTTCTCCGAATTACTTTACAGATGAGGAAACTGAGCCAAAGGGCGCTAAGGGACTTTCCCAGTATCACATAACTTGTAAGTGTCTAAGGCCAGATTTGAAATCATAAAGATGAATTTTCTTGACTGGTATTCTATCCACTGTACCATTTAGCTTCCCCAAGCTCTTTCTACATTACCCCCACATAAATAATTAGTTGCCAGTCTTGTCAACTATGTCCCATAAATATCTTTCTTTATACTTCTCTACTCACAAAACCACCACCCTAGTATCTACTCTCATTACTTTTTTTTAAGATTATTGTATTAGACTCCAAATGATGTTCTTGCCTTCAGTCCCTGTCTTTTCCAATCAATCCTCTACACAGCTACGAAAGTCATATTCTTAAAGCAGTTACGGTTTCATGATTCTAAGATATAATATAAGTTTTTTTTGACTTTGAAAGTTCTGAATAATTTGGCAGCAGTCCACCTTTATAGACATATTGAACATTACTCTCCTTTATGCACTGTAAATTCCACTCAAACTGATCTTATTTTTCCTTTTACATATTCATTCATGTCTTTGTCTAGAATCTCTCTGTGTGGAACATCTAAGTTGTTCACCTCTGTGTTGTAGAATATTGAGTAACCTCCAAAGCTGATATCAAAGTTCCATCTTCTACAGGGATCTATTATAAAAAATATCCCCAATTGATAGTGTCTTCTCCAATCCAAAATTACTTTGCACCTATTTTGTGTGTATCTTCCATTTACCTTTTTTCTACATACTTTCCTCCATAGAATATAAGTCCTTTGAAATGATCAGAATCAAGAGAATAGCATATAAAACAGAATTATCATTTGAAGAATGACTTTTGTAGGTCTATTTCCAGAGAAAGAACTAATGCAAGAGAACTAATGCAAAAAAGAACTCTAGGTTCCGGGTTAAGATGGCGGCAGAGTAAGAAGCAGCTCTTAACCTCTCCTGACCGAAACACACAAAACTCCTCAAGGGGACATAAAAACAAGTCCAGACGAACGGAGGAACCCCACAACAGGGAACAGCGTGGAAGGTACGTGGAATCGAGGCATTTCCATGCTATAAAGGGGTGAAACAGCTCTCACTAAATCGCGGACTGAGCAACCACCCCACCCCCACCCCCTCGACACACAGCACCTATAACACCAAACCCAGCTAAAAAGAAATAGAGCAAGTTTGGGGCACCCATCGAGTCATTGGCAGCTCCGGGGCCTGTTCCTGAGAGCAGCAAGATTTGGGACCCCAAAAAGCCAAAGAACACACACGAAATCTGAGTGCAGGCTTAGGGCGCAGAACGCGGGAGCAGAGCTCAGATGGGCTCAGAGCTCAGGCTCCTAGGAGGCGTGGGTGGAGGCAGACACAGCCACAAGCTAAAGCTCTGAAATTCTGAGTGGGGAACCAGCGTGGACGGGTGTACGACTGTGGAAGCAGCACCCTGAGACTTGTAAAAAAACCTCCGGCAGAGGATCAAGCAAGGGGATCCACCAGGGGGCTTGACCGTGGACAGACCCTGAGCACAAGGATAAACCTGAGAAGCTGTTGGACTAACGATGGCTACCCAGTCTCAGGAAGTTCAGAAGAGAAAGATTAACAACAAGAAAAAGAAGTCTTTAACACTTGACAACTTTTACACAGAGAAAATCCAGACAACCCAGCAAAGAGAGGAGGAGAACAAACAAGCATCCGGACCCTCCTCAAATAAGGAAAACTCCTCACAAGCTATGGAAGAGTTCAAAACTGAGATTTTGAGGAAAATGGAAGAGATCTGGCAAGAAAAATAACAGTTTAAAAGGCAGAATCTTGCAAGTGGAAAGTGAGGCTCAGAAACGAAATGAACTGATAAGCAAATTGAACACCAGAAATGATCAGATTGAAAAGGAATACCAGAAGCTTATAGCCGAAAACCAGAAGATTATGGCCGAAAACCAAAAGACTGTAGCTGAAAACCAGTCCCTAAAGGCTAGAATTGAGCAGCTAGAAGCTAATGATCTCTTAAGACAATAAGAACAAATAAAACAAGTCAAAAGACTGAAAAAATAGAAGGAAACATGAAATATCTCAATGAGAGAGTGACAGACCAAGAAAACTGGTCTAGAAGAGACAATTTGAGAATAATTGGTCTTCCAGAAAAACCAGAAATTAATAGAGACCTGGACTCCATACTAACAGAAATAATTCAGCAAAATTACCCTGAAGTCCTACAACAAGAGGGCAATATAGACATTGAAAGGATTCATAGAACACCTTCGATCAAGAAAAGAAAACACCCAGAAATATAATCGCCAGATTCAAGAGTTTCCAAGCAAAGGAAAGAATCTTACAAGGAGCCAGAAAGAAACAATTCAAATATCAAGGAGCACCAATCAGGATCACACAGGATCTGGCATCCTCCACGCTAAAAGATCGCAAGGCTTGGAATACGATATTCAGAAAGGCAAGACAGCTGGGCCTGCAACCACGGATCAACTACCCATCAAAATTGACGATATATTTACAGGGGAAAGTATGGGCATTCAACAAAATTGAAGAATTCCAGGTATTTGCACAGAAAAGACCAGGGCTAAATGGAAAGTCTGATATCCAACCACA
>NC_058130.1:308621879-308648677 GCF_016433145.1 Gracilinanus agilis | reverse complement strand
GAAGGAAGAAAGAAAGAAAGAAAGAAAGAAAGAAAGAAAGAAAGAAAGAAAGAAAGAAAGAAAGAAAGAAAGAAAGAAAGGAAGGAAGGAAGGAAGGAAGGAAGGAAGGAAGGAAGGAAGGAAGGAAGGAAGGAAGGAAGGAAGGAAGGAAGGAAGGAAGGATTCAAGGAGCTCATATTTTATGGGAAATTATAATGTGCACCAACATGTTCAGCAAAAAACATAAACAAAACTTCAACCTTCACAAAGAAGGTAACATTTAACTTGAGCCTTGTAAAAACATAAATTGCACTACTAGATAGTCTGAATTCCTACCACTAAATGAATAGCTTCTTTTTTATTTATTTTTTATTTTTTTAGAATATTTTTCCATGTTTACATGATTCACTTTATTTCCCTTCCCTCTTCTCTCCCCCCTCCCAGAGCCAATAAGCAATTCCACTGAGTTGTGCAAATGTTGTCACATGATACCTATTTCCACATTTAAATGAATAGCTTATTAATTATGAAAGTACAAGTTTATTTTTCCTCAAATCATTCCTGAATACTCATTATGCCTAATTTTTCCAGATAAAGAATGATGACACAATTAGCAAGGGCTTGTCTAGGGGCAACTAAGAAACAGCACTGATAGAGAGCCAGGCCTAGTGTTAGGAGGACGTGGGTTCAAATCTGGCCTCTGATATAACCTGGGAAAGTCACTTAAGCCTGTTTGCCTAATGCTTATTAAGACAGAAAGTAATGATTTTAAATAAATCAATATTTGTCTACTGATTGCATGACTTGTTTAGTTTTCCTATTACTAAGTACAGTTTTTCTTTTCATTCAACAAACAAATCATTCTACCTGTACCTTCCAAAGAAGAAACCTGAGAAGAGAAGTAAGAGGAAGGAGGACATGAGCCACATTTTAAAAAGAAGAAATAATAAAAGCAATTCAAAGGATTTTGTAACAGCAAAGACCAGAGATTTTACTTGAGAAGAAGCTGGACTTTAATATAAAGTTGAAAAAAAGGACCTTGAGCCAAAAGAGGACTCAAGTAAGACAAGAGAGAAGGAAAATAAGGAAGAAGAAATTTGGCAAGTTTATCATGTTATTAAAAGAGTGCTAAGGACGTGAGAAGCAGAGTGACAACTGGAATTATAATCACCCAAGGGAAATTTATCATAGCATTTCTGCAGGGGAGCTATTGGCAATAAAAGCATAAACTAAGGTTTTTATTTCAAATTTGTATGAAGAATATGGTGAATTTTATAAAAATTGATATTAAATATTCCAAATTTAAACTGTTAGCCTGGCCAAGTCTTCACTATATATTTTCAAAGTTTATCCTGGTGACTTTCAGATAAGGCAAGATGTTGTAGCTGTTCGTTCATTTCTGAAGAGGAGCAATAACAATACAGGTGATGTCTCCACTCCTGCATGAATTGAATTTAAGTGAGGCAGAGTTGCACAAAATCATCAATCTCATTATCTCTTCTAGAGGCATTGAAGTCCAGTGGCAAGACAAAAATCAGAACAACTAGTGATGGCCTGAAATGCATTGGATAACCTTGGCATTTTCTATGTCTGACCAAGTTTAAGAGCTCCACAGAGTCTGCTTCAGCTACTTTCATGAACATTAGAAGAAATTGTTCTCATCTGCCCAATCTGTGGGGAGAAATCTTCACATGCTTGGAGTAGACATCCCCTTATTCACCAATGGGTGTGTGGCCCAAAGATTCCCTTCTATCTAGTTTAGTCCATCTGCCAAGATGGTTTGTGAGGATGTGGCCTGCACAAGCTATAGCTTCTTGGAGTCACAGGTGAGAGATGAAAGGTGGATGAGCATTCCTGAATGGAGAGGTTGACAAGTCCTCATACCAGAGGTGCTAGTCCTCCATAAGAACTCTATATAACCCCAAGTTAAATAATCTACAAGTAATCCCAAAAAACTGAGAGCTGTCTCTCTGAAGGGAACCAAGATGGAATCACTGGTATTATCTTCCAAAGAACTCCAAAAGAATTGCTCTGTTCCTAGATTTTTGCTTTGACCCTATTGCTTTTTAACATTTTTATTGGTGAATTGGATGAAAGCATGGTTGATATGCTTATGAAATTTGTTGTTGATAAAAATCTAATAGAGATGGCTCATCCACTGAAAAATAGAACCAGTATTCAAAATACCTGTCTTGATAATCTAGGACATAGAGCTAAGTCCAATAAGTTACAATTAATAAGAATTATTGTGAAGTATTGGACTTGGAATTATGGTTCTCTAAATTATTTTCTGGAAAAGATAAATATGAGTAAAAAAAGCATGGTAAAGCAACTAAAAAGTAAGCACCGTTTGGGCCAATTTAAGAAAGGCAGAGCTTCCAGGAATAGAGATGATGGAACTTCTATACTCATGCTTGGTCATCATATGTAGAGTCTTACATTCAGTTCTGGACACTATAGATTAGGGATGACATTGATGAGTTAGAGGATGTCCTAAGCTAAGCAACCAGGATAAGTCAAGAACCTTAACTAAGGTTCTGACATCAACCAAAAACTGACTCTTTGGTGAGCAGTTTGTAAAGGGAGACTCTTTCATGTAACATATAGCTTCCAGTGGCATTAACATCTCTCTTTGAACTTGGAAATTCTGTGATTTTGTGTAAATGTCTGATCAGTCCTTCATTTAAGAACACACACCATTCAACTAACATTTACTGAGCATCAACTATGCCACCACATGAAGAACTCTATCCTCAACACTGAGGAAGGTACAAAGCTTGGAAAACTTCCTCCGTAACCACTGAGGGCCTATGATATTGGTCATTTCACTTGAAATCAGGCATCTCTTCCATTACGAATAAATAGAAATGGAGCACAGTGGGAGGGGGCAGCCTCCAAATCTCACTTTATGGCCCCAAACAAGGTTCTACTTGATCCAAGGTACTCTATGGGTTCCTCATACCTTGTGAGCCCATGCAAAAATGTTTACATTTATTAGTCAAGAAGAAGGCACAATTCAAAACTGATGTTTAGTGAAATAACATATTAAGAAAAATATCAATAAAATATGACTGACACAAAACTTGGGCACATTCTCCCACAAATACATGTACCATTGATGAGAAACATTGAAATATGTAGTAAATATACATAGAGCGGCACATACATACAGCATATATGTGGTCAAAGTACATATGTTGGAGGGAAAATTATAAACAAATGTTAGTTGTCATTCTATATCTAAATCTTCTTAAATGGAAATGAGAATTTCCTTAATGTAACCAGGAAAATTGCTCACATATGTCAGAAAGCAAATAAAGAAACTCATAAAAAGGTAACTGTCTGATCTGAATACATTTCAATCAGTTAAAAATATATAATAAATGCTAATCATGTGCCACATACTGAAATAAATTTTGGAGATGCAAATATCTCCAAAGATCTCAAGGAGCTCACATTCTAATGAGGAAATGAAAATCTATTCAAATAACAATTTACATACTATATAAAATATTATATAAAATATTTACATATAATGTGAAATCCAAAAAAAAAAAAACTACATACAGTGTGAATGTCTGGAGATGAGTGAGGCATCAGATTGTACAGAAGGGAAAGCTGAGGTTCAGATAAGTCAAGTAACTTTCCCAGAGTCACAATAAGAAGTAAAGATCTGTGGTTGAATCTGAACCTAACCCTTATGACTCCAAGTACAGTCCTCTTTCTACTAACCAATCTCTTTCACTGGTTAGTTTAGCATCTACCTAAACCAGGAGTTCTTGTTACAACTTTCTTGACACTAAATCAAGAAGCTTTCTCTTGAAAACCTCCATTGATGAGATACTTGCTACCTTTTGAGAATATCAAACCTATTTTAAAGTAGTTTTTATCTTTTAAAAATTGTTCTTATATTAAGATGAAATTTGATTCTTTCTGTCATCTACCTAGTTCTGCCCTTTGAACCACTTCCTCAAAAGAAAAAGTATTTGCTAAAATAGGAAACAGCAAGAACTTTAAAGTTAATTTATCATCATAAGGTTTGTGATAAAGAAATACGGAAAAGAAAGAGATTGACATGTACCCAAAATTCAGAGAGAATTGCTTCCAAAGAACTCTGAGACAGGATAGACAAAGCCAATAATGTTATAGTGCTACAAAATGCAAAATAAATTATTTTGATTATATCAAACTAAAAAGCTTTTGTACAAACAAAAACAATGTAGCCAAAATCAGAAGGGAAATAACAAATTGGGGAAAAATCTTTATAACAAAAAACTCTGAAAGGGGTCTAATTATTCAAATATACAAGGAGTTAAACCAATTGTATAAAAAAATCAAGCCATTCCCCAATTGAAAAATGGGCAAGAGACATGAATAGGCAATTTTCAGGTAAAGAAATCAAAAGTATCAACAAGCACATGAGAAAGAGTTCTAAATCTCTAATAATTAGAGAAATGCAAATCAAAACAACTCTGAGGTATCACCTCACACCTAGCAGACTGGCTAAAATAAAAGAAGGGGAGAGTAATGAGTGTTGGAGGGGATGTGGCAAAATTGGGATATTAATGCATTGCTGGTGGAGTTGTGAACTGATCCAACCATTCTGGATGGCAATTTGGAACTATGCTTACAGTGCTATAAAAGAATGCCTGCCCTTCGATTAAGCCATAGCATTGCTGGGTTTGTACCCCCAAAAGATCATAGATAAACAGACTTGCACAAAAATATTTATAGCTGCACTTTTTGTGGTGGCAACAAATTGGAAAAGGAGGGTATGTCCTTCAATTGGGGAATGGCTGAACAAATTGTGGTATATGCTGGTGATGGAATACTATTGTGCTCAAAGGAATAATAAACTGGAGGAATTCCATGTGAACTGGAAAGACCTCCAGGAATTGATGCAGAGTGAAAGGAGCAGAGCCAGAAGAACATTGTACACAGAGACCAATACACTGTGATAAAATAGAATGAAATGGACTTCTGTACTTGCAGTAATGTAGTGACCCAGGACAATTCTGAGGGATTTATGGGAAAGAACCCTACCTACATTCAGAGGAAGAACTGTGGGAGTGGAAACACAGAAGAGGGACAACTGCTTGAACACATGGGTTGAGTCGGACATGATTGGGGATGTAGACTCGAAACTACCACACCAATGCAACTATCAACAATTTGGAAATAAGTCTTGATCAATGACACATGTTAAAACCAGTTGAAATACACGTCAGCCATGGGGGGGCAGTTCAGGGGGTGAGGAGGAAAGTAAGAGCATGAATTATGTAACCATGTTAACTTTTCTAAAAAATAAATACTAAAATTATGTTAAAAAACAAAAACAAAAATAAATTTGGAAGAAATAACTAGAAATGATGCCTTTATAAAGAAAATGTATGAGCCCTCATTGGATGGGAACTTGTTGATTAACTTAGATTTTTAAAAATATATCTAGAAAAAGAAAGCAAAGTATAGGTACAGTAGAATAACAAATCCTTTAAGAATCATGCCTCAGGAGCCCTAATTACCAAGGATATCAATTAAGAAGGGATATTTCTTTTACTTATGCTAGCAGATAAAAGAAAGGCAAAGACTGTTGAACTGGGATTATTGGGATGATGATGGTAAGAAGACTAAAGCACTATAGTCTTGTTTTGTTTTCTTCTCTAAAAAGAATATCATTGGATGGAAGAGAATTGAACATAAATTATTAAGATGGAATGCAAATACAAAATAACTTAAGGAATATCCAATAATATTGTTTTTTCTTCAATAAGTTTGTTTCACTATCAAACCTTCAAAGAACAACTAATTCCAATACTATGCAAACTATATTGACATAATAAGCAAAGAAGGAGTTCTACCAAACTCCTTTTATGATACAAATATGGTACTAATCCCAAAGCCAGGTAGATCAAAAACAGAGAAAGAAAACTACAGATCAATCTCCTTAATGAACATAGATGCAAAACAGAATACTAGCAAAAAGACTCCAGCAAGTGATCAAGAGGGTTATACATTATGATCAGGTGGGATTTATACCAGGAATGCAAGGATGGTTCAACATCAGGAAAACCATCCACATAATTGACCATATCAACAAGCAAACCAACAAAAACCACATGATTATCTCAATAGATGTTAAAAAAGCCTTTGACAAAATACAACATCCATTCCCATTGAAAACACTACAAAGTATAGGAATAGAAGGACCTTTCTTCAAAATAATAAACAGTATATATCTAAAACCACCAACAAGCATCATATGCAATGGGGATAAATTAGAAGCCTTCCTAAAAAGATGAGGAGTAAAACAAGGATGCCCACTATCACCTCTATTATTTAACATTGTAATAGAAACACTAGCAGTTTTCACATGCACAGTTTTCGAATGCACATAAATCATCAGCATTTCTATATATTTCCAACACATCACAACAACAAGAGGTAGAAAGAGAAACACCATTTAAAATCACCCTAGACAATATAAAATACTTAGGAATCTATCTACCAAAACAAACACAGGAATTATACGAACACAACTACAAAACACTTTCCAAACAATTAAAACCACATCTAAACAATTGGAAAAACATTGATTGCTCATGGGTAGGATGAATTAACATAATAAAAATGACCATTCTACCCAGATTAATTTACCTATTTAGTGCCATACCTATAAAACTACCAAAAATTTCTTACTGAACTAGAAAAAACTATAACAAGGTTCATTTGGAAGAACAAAAGATCAAGAATATCAAGGGAAATAATGAAAAAAACCATGAAGGAAGGTGGCCTGGCAGTACCAGATATTAAACTATACCATTAAGCAGCAGTCATCAAAATGATATGGTACTGGCTAAGAAACAGAAGGGAGGATCAGTGGAATAGACTTGGGGTAAGTGACGTCAGCAAGACAGTGTATGATAAACACAAAGAGCCCAATTTTGGGGACAAAAATCCACTATTTGACAAAAATTGTTGGGAAAATTGGAAAACAATATGGGAGAGATTAGGTTTAGATCAACATCTCACACCCTACACCAAGATAAATTCAGAATGGATGAATGACTTGAATATAAAGAAGGAAACTATTAGAAAATTAGGTGAACATAGAATAGTATACCTGTCAGATTTATGGGAAAGGGAAAATTTTAAAACAAAGCAAGAGTTTAGAAAAAATTATAAAATGTAAAATAAATAATTTTGATTATATTAAATTAAAAAATTTTTGAACAAACAAAAACAATGCAAACAAAATCAGAAGGGAAACAACAAACTGGGAAAAAATCTTTATAACAAAAAACTCTGACAGAGGTCTTATTACTCAAATATACAAAGAGCTAAATCAATTGTATAAAAAATCAAGCCATTCCCCAACTGATAAATGGGCAAGGGACATGAATAGGCAATTTTCAGATAAAGAAATCACAACCATCAATAATCACATGAGAAAGTGTTCTAAATCTCTAATAATTAGAGAAATGCAAATCAAAACAACTCTGAGGTACCACATCAAACCTAGCAGATTGGCTAAAATGATAGAAGGGGAAAGTAATGAATATTGGAGGGGATGTGGCAAAATTGGGACATTAATGCATTGCTGGTGGAGTTGTGAACTGATCCAACCATTCTGGATGGCAATTTGAAACTATGCTCAAAGAGCTCTAAAAGACTGCCTGTCCTTCGATCCAGCCATACCATTGCTGGATTTCTACCCCCAAAAGATCATAGATAAACAGCTTGTACAAAAATATTTATAGCCATTCTTTTTGTGGTGGCAAAAAACTGGAAAGTGAGGGTATGTCCTTCAATTGGGGAATGGCTGAACAAATTATGGTACATGCTCGTGATGGAATACTATTGTGCTCAAAGGAATAATAAAATGGAGGAGTTCCACGTGAACTGGAAAGACCTCCAGGAATTGATGCAGAGTGAAAGGAGCAGAGCCAGAAGAACATTGTACACAGAGACTGATACACTATGGTAAAATCAAATGTAATGGACTTCTGTACTGGCAGCAATGCAATGACCCAGGACAATTCTGAGGGATTTAGGGAAAAGAACTCTACCCACATTCAGAGGAAGAACTGCAAGAGTGGAAACACAGAAGTAAAACAACTGCTTGAACACATGGGTTGATGCAGACATGATTGGGGATGTAGACACTAAATGACCACACCAATGCAACTATCAACAATATGTAAATAAGTCTTGACTGATCACACAGGTTGAAACCAGTGGAAATGCAGTTTGGATATGGGGGGGAGGGGATGAAGTGGGGAGTGAAGGGAAAAGTAAAAACAGGAATCATGTAACCATGGAAATTTTTTCTAAAAAAATAAAATATTTAAATCTGAAAAAAAAATAACTTTGTTTCACTAGGTCCAGTCAGTGATGGACTGCTATTGGAAGATTTTGAAAGATTTTTGAGAGTGGAAGAGAAAGTGCAGTACTAGAGAAGCTAAATAGTATACCAATTTTCAGAACAGGAAATGAAATATTCAGCCTGAAATCTGTATGGACCAATGAGCTTGTAATTCCTGGCAAAACTCTATAACACATACTTAAAGGGATGATTTGTGAAAGAGAAATAGTGATAACTAAATTCATCATGGCTTTATCAATAACAGGTCTGCCAGAATAATATCTTTTACATTCATCCTTTTCTCTCTTCTTCAATATTTCTTATATATACATATGTATATATGTATATGTACATGTTCAGTTAATAAACATTAAAGATAATGAGAAATAGGAGCTGTGAAAATAAAACACTTATCGTCTCTGAGTATTTATTCGTATAGATATGTTTCTCAGCCCTATGGTTTTTACAAGAAATTTCAAAGTAATGATATTGAAATACTGAGTAGTGTTTACCTTTTGCTCATAATTCATTCTCTGTACACATTTTATAGTTGTGATTTATCTAACTTTTTTTAAGATCCACAGAAGACATCACCATTTCTGTTTTCTGATATCCACACATCTGGCCTACCTAGCTCATGGGGTGATGTAGGATCCATCTGTTGACTTCTGAAACCACAATAACAGCAACATGCCCACAAAAAAAAGGATTCTTTTCAAAACACAATGGGCAAATAACCCAAAATTAGATAACCAGCAGATGCCTCAGAATATGGAAGTCATTTGTAAGCATTTAGTGAACTAGAGAATGCTGAAACAGTTATCCGTTTGCCAGATGTCTGAAAGAGAGACGGATGAGCTATTCCTCTGAAGTTCAGCTTCAGCACCAGCTGAAAAAGCAGACCCTTCCCACCAGGGGTCATTTGTTGAAATTGTTGACTGCAAGTCAGAATCCTTCTTTTGGACTTGTTTTTACCAGGAATATGAGGCTAAAATGTTCACATGAACTCTGTACCTTGGACAATCACAATCTGGCTCCAATCTATCTTTCCAGACTGATTATACATTATTTTCCCCTCGCTCACTATTTTCTAGCCAAAATGGCCTGCTTGTTCTTACATGGTGTAACCCTTAGATGTTCTGGGAATCCTTATCAGAATCTCCACTCTTAAAGATAAATCTTAGTTCTTAAACAAGGTTGCATTATAATGGTTCTAAGGATACCCTTGTGGAATCAGAAATAATTGTTTAATGTTAATGATTTGAACCCTAACTATGTGCTTCCCCTCATAAATATCAGGTGAGAATAGATTAAGTCAGCCAACCTTACATAACTTTTAGAGAGTAATAAGATTATACACCAAGAGCAAAACTGGTACAAGTTGTCCCCCTAAAAGTCTGTGAAATACTGTCCCATAAGTATATAGAGTCCAGGGAAAATTATACTCAATGAATGTAACAAAGGGGTAAGGCACAGTACTAGAATGCCTTTTCTGTCCTCATGGGGTGATCTAGAAGTTGCCCTTAGGCATAAGAGAATCTCTTTCCTAGGCTTTTTCCCTCAGAAGTTTTACAATAAAGCCTTACTTGCTTCAATCACATAAGTGACTAAATATTTCAGAATTTTCCAATCAAATAATTTGTTTTTACATAGGAAATCTCAGACAACTAGACAGATTCTGTCTAGCATTGTTTCTTTCATCCAATGATTTACAAAGACTTTTCACACTTAATTGAAGATCTCTCATTGATTAATTGGTTTGGGTAGGATGGCTTCTACCTATCTTTACACTAATATTCCATTTCCTATCCCCATGTCTTGGCATAGGCTCTCCCACATGCCTGCAGTGCTCTCTGGAGTGCCTCCTGACACTCTAATTATCTTCCAAGTTCAGCTCAAATGTTACATCATATAAGAAAGCTTCCTTAATTCTCTGATTTTTAGTTACCATTCCCAGATTACTGGAATTGGTATTTAAGGTCAACCACACTCAGATATATCCTAGGCAAGTTGTTGTGCCATTTTATATATATGTGCTTTGTGTTTGTTCCTAGCTCATTTTTTTTTATTTATTCTCATCGCAGAGTCTAAGGTAAACAAGAGTTATCTTCTGATATATCCACATTAATTATCAAAATTGTAACATTTCTCTCATTACTCACAGATTATGATTTGGAGGAGACCTTCCAAGGTCATCTAATTCAACATTCTTATTTTACATGTGGAGAGACTGAGACCCAGGAAGTCTATGTGACATCTTCTTAGTTATAATTATAAATAATGACTAGCATTTGTATAGTGTCATAAAGGAAGTAAGAATCAGAGGCGAAACTTGAATACCAATCCTACAAATCTGTCCATGTTAATAAAATAATATACATTTATTAAACCCAGAAGCATTTACTATTCTCTCTCTTTCTCTCTTTCTTTCTATTCAAAAAATATATATATACATAAATATGTATACATGTTTGTATACATATATGTGTATTTGCATAAATGTATATATATATATATTGATGTTTAAAAGATAGGCCTTTTTTCAGAAAGAAATTTGGAGTGATTAAAAGAACTCTGAAATTTCCTAAAGACAATCTAACCCATTTTCCTTTTTTTTAGTATAATCAGATTCCCAAATCAATAACCAATCATAATACCAAAGTCCAATTGCAATGTCTGCCCAATAAACACTGCTGAGTGATCTTTTTCTTCTTACTATAAGTTCAACAATAAGTATTTGCCATTTTGTTTTTGCTGCAATGTGGCTAATTATGACAAATTTTGTTGTGTGATAATAGATATTTTCAAGAGTACAATATTTGGACATTTGATGCAACCAGAAAAATGCTATCCACAAACAGGAGAATCTGTAAGATCATTTATATAGGAATATTCATCATTTAATAAATCATCATTTAATAGGAATGCCTCTTAGCTCATGTTCTCTGCAGGGTCTCCTTTATGATAATGTCACTTTCATTCCATAATTTCCAGTTTTGAAGAATTAGATTATTTATTTTCCAATTCATTTTTAATTTGCCTCTCCATGAACCTTTATTGATTATAATTTGTATCATATTATACCTTGAAAAAGTTGTATTTATGATTTCTGCTTTTCTGCATTTGGTTGTGATGTTTCTATGCCCCAATACATGGTCAATCTTTGTATATGTACCATGTGCAGCTGAAAAAAATGTATATTCCTTTTTATCTCTATTCAGTTTTCTCTAGATATCTTTTAACTCTAACTTTTCTAAGATTTCATTCACTTCCTTTAATTCTTTCTAACATTTTTGGTTAGATTTATCTAGGTCTGATAGGGGAATTTTGAAGTCCCCCACTAGTATTGTTTTACTATCTATAATCCGTAGTTTTTAGGCTTCACTTATTACCACCTCTGCATCAAAATAAATCATTTTGATAGCTTTCTATATTATTTAATATTTAAATAATGTTGATTAATTTCTAGGATGTTATTACATTTCCCAGAAAATTTCTCTTCCTCTTCATCCTCTGTAACACTTGCTACATAGATCACAATTATTTTCACAACAGTATTTTTGTAAATACTTATCATGAGCACTGCAATACAAGATTACCAAGTATGAAATGATGTTTTCAGTAAGTCCTTTCTCTGCCTCTCCAAGGAGAACTTTTTTGAATTCAGATTTCCATCGAGTTGCAACTTCCCTCTGTCCTGTGGTTTCATATGCAGCAAAAATGTCAAAATTGATATCACTCAATTCTTATAGTAGTTTGTCCTCTCCTTGGTCAATGACTATGCATTTAGGAGGTCAAAAGCTCATTTGTAATTTTTAGCTGGTCTAAAATTTGTGTGATATTTAATATTTTTTCTGCTCTCCCACTCTCCAGATAGAAAAAACATAATAGGGATACACAGGAGTGTGAGGGTATTTTTCTATGTTTTGTGTGTTGCTGTGGGTGAAAAAAAATCCTCATCAAGCCTATTGCTCAGTCATTTCAGTCATATCCAACTAATTCGTGACCCCATTTGGCAAAGACATTGAAGTGGTTTGCCATTTGTCATTTCCTTCTCTAGTTCATTTAATAAATGAGGAAACTTCCACAGAGTAATTTTTTCACCATGTGCATGAAATCTCCTCCCAAGGAGGGTGTTATTTGCCTGAAAGAGCTCTGGTTTCCCTTCTTTTGAAGAAGTATAAGTGGTCCTTCTAAATACCAAATCCCTACAGAATATAACCATTGTAAATTGCCCATCTTTCTTTATATAATGACTCTTTTTCCTATGGGAACATTCATCAGTATTACCCTTTCCCATCAGTGAAATAATATTTCCTCCTGTATTTCCACCATTTACAATCTTTCCTTTGTTGTCTCCTTACTGATTCGACCCTTTGCCTTGATTAGGATACATCACATATTCTCCTCTATCTTCTCTCATCCTTCCCTCCATTTAAGTGCTCTCTCATTACGTAATTAGCCCTTTAAAAATATTAATCTATAGGTGAATTGTAGTGAGGTATTTTATTGTTTTAAAGGGTTTAAAAAGCAAATAATTTTTTCAGGTCTGGTTTCCTTAGAATATTTTGAACATATCCTTTTGGTAAAGATCCATCTTTTTTTCATGCGCTACACTCGGATTTAGAGGTTAGAGCACTTTGAGTGCATCTTAGCCTCCTTTACGCTTCAGAATTCCTTTCTTTCCTGTATTTCTAGTAGATGCGGATTAGTCTTCTGTTATTTCATTTTCTTTTTCCTTTATATTTAAATGTTTTCCTCCTGGTTGCTTATAAAACTTGTCTTCCAAAGACTATTAAATTTCTTGAAGTTTGCAGCATGTGTCTTTTGTTTTGTTTTGTCTTCCTTAAAGTAATCTGATTGTTTTTCAATTAGTATTTTATTTTCCATGTTCAAAAAATAAGAGAATTTTTTTGTATTATTTGTTTAGTGTAGTCTATTTTTTTTACTTGTCATGTTCTTTTGGAATATATTTCTGTGTAAACTTTCTTCTAGATATATATGTTTACTAATATGAAAATCATGTTTTCTTTTAATATTATTGCTTCTTGCTTCTCTTCTTCCACATTGTCCTTCATAGTTATATAATTGTATCCCAATTTGTTATCCTCTTTTTTCCTTTTAGTGGGACTTGCCACTATAAATTAAACCTTTTCTATTCTGCCCATTATTACTGCTATTATGGTCATAACATCTGCTTTCACAATCCTTATTTCTCTTTTAAATGATTCAGTAACATCTTTTGGTGGCTCCATGTTCCCTTGATCCACAGGGCCCTCTTCTTTATTAACTATTGATAACTTTTATTTTGTCATGCAATATTTATTCATAGCTATCTGGACTTTTTCATTTAGTCTGGAGGCCTTATTTCTTTTTGTTATTAATAGCCTCTCTGCCAGTTTATTTGCTTGTGTTCAAATTCTTTAATTAAGTTTTCTTCCAACTTAGGGTTTTCATACTTTTAGGGTTATTGGGTTTTTTCTTATAATATCCTAGATCACTCACCCCTTTGAATGTGGTTTTCTTTGTACCTGAAACTCAAAGCTGACTCAGTTCTATTCAGGGCAATTCATAGCTCATTTACCTCAGTTTCTGCCTTAAGTGATTTCTGAATGGACAGAACTAGCCCCAGATGGTTCTAGGGCTCTCGGATGCCAGAGGATGCCACATAGCCACATGCAATCAGTTCCATGGGTTCCTCTGTCCTTTAGCTGATCTTTCAAGTAGCACAGAACACTCCTGCACTGATGTTCCATCCTGAACTAACTTTTGAATGGGCAGAGATAAATGGTATAAAGTTGAGTTCTGCTGTAAGTCCTGGGTCAGCTTGTACAGCCCTGCTACAAGATATGTGGGATAGATTGCTGAGTGAGCATGTTAAGGGCTAGAGAGTAATCTACTCTAATGTGAGTCAATGAATTATTACCTCATTTGGGTTCTTGATGTTTTGGACGGAAAAGAGAGCTGAAATCATTTTATCTGTTGTATATAATTCTAATTTTGAAGAACTGTGAAAGGTTGTAAGAATTGGGGAAAATGTCCAGTCCTCCATTTTGTTGGTCACACGATCCAGAAAATCCAAAATAATTTAGTTAAATCAAATTAAATTAACTTGAACTGAAATAATATGAAATGAAATAACCAGAGTCAGTGTACTTGGCTCCAGGAATGATTCCTAATATCTGCCATAGGTTGTCCTGAGTGTTTCTGAACTGTTCTGAATGGCAAAGAAAGTTCAACAGGAGAACAAACTATATTCTGACTGCATTAACAAAAAAGAATATTTTTTGAATATTTCAGACTTACAAATAATCATGAAAAGGCCTCTCATGCAATTATAGTCAGGCTAAAATGAACACGATTCATTAAAGCCTTTATCTTTGAATCAGCCTCTTCTTTCCTTCCAGGGACTTAGCTGCCTGCAATCTTTATTGTTTGAAATGAGTCAGTTTCTTCATACTTAACTCCCAGGGCGCCTAAAATACTTTAAAATAACAGTTAGGCTATCATAACAGCCTGTGTTGGCAACAGAAGCCTCACTGGTTGAAGCTGCATAAATGTCAATTTGACTCTCATTTACTGAGCTGAGCAGAGAAAATGCCCAGTAGCACAGAAGGCCCTCGATTTGGTAGGGTATCCTATATTTCTGTGTGAAGCCTGGCAAATCATCTTTTCTTCACTGGAGAAACATTTACTGTTCCTAGCTTCCCAAATGGCTAAAAGAGCTCCAGGCTTAGTAGTCTGTCTCCTGGGCTTCAAAACCAAACTTGCATATGGACCTTCCGCAGCTCATCATTCTTCGCTATTCTAGTTGCCCTCAAGTCCCAGTGAACCTTCAGAAAACCCCACTAAAGAGTAGAATGGAAGGATAGGGTACTTCTTAGTCTGTGGGCTATCCCAGCTAAAAGGAATGCTTTTGTTAATCAATGGACCTAAGGTGATCTCATAAGAAACAGACACCATAAGCTTCATTGCCAAACAAAATAAATATTGTGGAAGTTTTCTGAACAGCTGAGTAGAGATTTAATCTGCATTAAATATTTGTCCCAAATGAGTTCAGCATATAAGGTCTTAACATTTCTCTCAGAGGAAGGCACTCCTTTGATGTCCAACCCCTCTTCCCCAGTGTTTAACGAAAGAGAGTTGAAAGACTTCCAGGACAATGCCGATAGCTGTGCAGGTACACAGGCAGCAAGGCTGCATCCTGCTCATCAGAGGAAGAGGGAGACCTTGTCAGTGAATAAGAATAAACTGTCCAATAAATTGACTCTGAAGACTCCATTTCATAAGTTAGAAATCACAGGTTCTTTCAAACTGCATTAGCAATGTTGGGATCGAAATTGTTTCTGATTAATTTAAAAAAAAAGCTAATGGTCATATATTTATGGGAGATAGTCTCAGGGTTAGGGTGCAAGAATACATGGGTGATGTTTTCTCAGTTGATGAAATTTTTTGCTTGTCTCTGGATAAACATGTTAAGCAGTGTCTAAAGCAAACATATTATTTATCCATGTAAACTGATTAGGGATTCTCTTTCAAAAAAGGTATCACCTGTAAATGTCACCAGCACGTGTGACACACCATCTCTCCATCTCATTATTCAGCGCTTTTGACCTAACTATCCCTTATGCATGGAATGTTCTCTCTTGTCTCACCTGGGTCTTCTGGTTTCCTTCAAAACACAGCTCACGTATCACTTTCTTCAGGACACCTTTCAGAGTCTCTGAGTTGCTGGAGCCTTCCTTCTAAGATTACCTTCCATTTATATTTTATATATCTTAGGTTTAATTATTTACATGTTGTTTTCCCCATTCAAATGTGAACTACTTGTTTTCTTCCACAAAATAAGTAATATGGAAAAATGTTAAAATCGATATCAGATTGCTATTATCTCAAGGAAGGAGAAGGAGTAGAGGGGAAAAGAATTTGGAACTCAAAAAATGTTTAAAGAATTTTAAAAATGTTTTTTACATAGAATTGGGGGGAAATAAAATATTTTAAAATAAAAAACTAAAAAGAAACGTCTTTACATGTGAACCCATTGAAAGGAAGAATTGTTTTTGTCTGTCTTGATATTGGTATTTTGGTATTCTCAATTCTGCCAATGTCTGGCATATCATAGTAAGCCTTTAATAACTTATGGACTGGCCACTGCTCTCCAGTCACATATGACCTCTACTCCTCCTGCCCTTCACCTCTCCTCTCCAAAACTTACAAAATAAAATACACACCAGTGAGACAGCATGTACTAAAGCATGTGTTCTCTTTTTTAATATAAGGCCTCAAATCTGACCTGGTTATAGTTCACACACAGCTGAGAGGAACCCCTTGATGTAGAGAGAGGGAATGAAGTATCTTAGTTTCCTAGAGCCAGGTTTTTTTAAATTTTTTTTTATTTAAACTTTTATTTTTATTTTATATTTTTAAAATTATTTTATCTGAGCTTCTAGATTAAACCAATGATTTTAATCACTTTTAGAGAGTCCCCAATTTGTTTAGGACTCAGCTAAATTTACCTCTTCGTCTTATTGTTGGGTAAGTTTGGAATTCTATATGTATTGCCTAATAAGATGAGAAGGTCCTTGGGGAAAACACTTTGGTTAGCCTTTGTGTAGCAGTGTCTAGAGAAAAATTTTTGTCCAGAACTCCAGTAGGATTACCCTATGTGTCTCAGATTCCTAGAGAAATTTCAGGTAATCTATCCATTGAAAGGACCTATCAGAATTTCCAGCTAGGAGTGTTTGATTTCAAAAGCTGTATATGTTCTGGGCTCTCCTTTGAGTCTATCATTCTCTGTTAGAAGAAAGACTTGGTTTAATTTTTTCCCATATTTTTCTTTTTCCAGTTGCTTTGCTTAGGACTGGTGATAAACTTTGTAAAATGGTATTTGTTGAATTTGAAAAACTTGGGAATAAGGGATAATCATAATCAGTAAGTCTGGGCCCTCAAAAATATTGTTAATTTGGGGAACTTTAAGAACTATGTGGAAACCTTTTATAAAATATATAGGTAAACATTTTTTTAGCATAAGGTTCAGTATAGGCACTTGAAAAGGAAAAATATTTAAGTCAGTCCAGGACCTCACAGAACTTTCTAGCATCAAGAATGTGGGCAAATGTGCCAAATGCACCTTAGTTGCTTTGTTGAGGATAACAAATATTTAACTTAGGATAGAGTATAATGAGGAGAAAAAAAAATGTTCTCCTAACTTTCTCCACTCCCAAAGCATATGCCATTGAATGCTGAGCTTGCACCTTGGCAACTTCCAAGGAAGAATCTGACTAAATCTTGAAAGTATTTTGTGCTTCAACATGACACAGCAAAACTTGTTTCCATCAATGATAGCATCAGCTATCTGTCCCCTCAGTATATCCTTCTGTCCCCAAAAAGGGTGGAGTGCTTCATCGGTTAAAAAGAAAAGACAGCTTCTGACCCTTTTGGATTTCCTGTTCCCAGCCCAGACTACTATTTCATCCCACCCACTCAGGTCAGGTTGACTTTATTCCCTGTCTCTCAACTCTCAGGACTTCTCTATATCTTTGCCACAGAACTACCCATTGGGATACCCTTTTCTCACTTACAGATGCCTTTCCCAGAAGGAAAGGTACCAGAAGGTATGCAGGGCCAGGAAATAATGATGCTGGAGTTGAAATCAAGCAGAACAGTTGATGGAAAATGAAGGGTTGCCTGGGAATCATGAGCCCTCCATAAAAGGAGGTTTGTGGGAGGAATTTTTTACCATACCTTCCAGCTCTCCAGTCAGAGGGTCAGAGGCAATCAGGGGTACTGATAGGGTATGAGTACCAAAGTTGAAGCAACCTTCATGATGACAAATTTTCTTCTGAGGACCTTATCTTGGATTGGGGTAAAGGGAAAAGGGAATGATGATGAAGGAGTTGAAACTAAGCAAAGCAGCTGGTGTGAAAAGTTGTAGATACTTGTTTGAAATGCTATTTTGTAAGATATGAAATATTTATTTTCATTTTTTGTCATATTTTTATAATGAAGGATATAATAAAGAAATTTGTGCTTGTATACATTTATTGTGTTTAAAATTTGCTTTCATGTTATTATAAAATTGTAGGTAATTTTATTATTAATAATTATTGGCAGAGTGGATAAGGACCTGAACCCAGAATCAAGAAAACCTAGGTCTAAATTCATCCTCAGACACTAGCTATGTGACCCTAGGCAAGATAATTAACCTCTGCCTCATTTTCTTTAACTGTAAGATAGGAATAATAGCAGTACTTACATCCCAGGAATTTTATAAGCATCAAAAAGGTAATATTTATAAATATACTTTGCACACTTAATAAATACTTATTTCCTTCCTTCTTCCTTTCTTCCATATTTGAATATAATATAAGCTAAGGAAATTAATACAAAGATTATTTTAGAAAAAATGTAGGGAGAGGAGACACGATAATTTGGTTGTATGTTTTTTTAAGGTGGAGCATAACTTCATGAAGTTTGGAAATCATTGACAATCTATCACTGTCTGCGATAGATTAATAAAATATGAGCAAATACCAAGGCATTAGTAGAATTTCTATATGTTTCATTTTTCTTGGAGAAAAGTATGGAGTTCATCCTAAAGCAAACTCATCAGTTAAACAATATCTCTCACTGCTAATCTAGGAGAATGATCTCCTGTTAGTTATATAAGAAAGCTTTGAAAAAGCAGTGTACAAACTTGGATACCCAATTTACCACACCACAAAAAGATATAAGGAAAATGTAACCACTAAATAAAAGATGATTGATTCTTCAACTGATCTAATATGCATTTATTTCATCTCTTTCTGGCATTTTTCTTTCCTCTTTAGGTACAGCCAAGGTTCACAGGGTTTTCCAAGAGACTCTATTTGGTATTATTCTCACAACTAGAATTTCTTTTATGAAACAAATGTTCCTAAGTGTGACATTACATCCTATAACAATACACCATGGCATTCCCAGAACATAACATTATGTTCCATACTTAGAGCTCTTGGAACATTTTCACACCCAAAGCAAAACCAGCAAAACATTTGGCTTGCTTCCAGCTCCATTTTTCACATTGTTTTGCAGAATCTTTAAAAAGCAATTTTGTGGTTGAAAAAGAAAACTTCTTTTCCTAAATGTACCTGGCCCTTTTGACAGGCCAGGAAAACAACTAAGGTCTGAGTCTTATGGGCAGTGCAAGTTTCTGCCCACAAACAATTTGAGTGTAAAAGGTTATTCTCTAGAAGACTTCATGCATCTCACCGTGTCAGAGATTGCTCTCTTCTGATTAAAGTTCTCTACCAAGCCAGAGTCAAGGAAGAGAGAGTTGGAATGTACCACTATTTGTGACAATGACTTAGTTATGGGGAGAAACACATTCATGATACTGTGAAAAGAGTGGTGAGTTTCTAGTGAGATAACCTCAATCCAATGGCTACCATTCCCAGGTCTGTGTGACCTTGGACAAGAAATAACAACTCTACCTTCAGTTTCCTCAGCTGTAACAAAGTTTTTAATTAAATGACTACAAAGAACCCTTCTAGCTCTAAGTTATAATCTTAAGATCCTAAAAAAATTTCAGGTTAGTCTTTTATTTTTATAGCAGTCCGTTAAGATAAGATCCTAGAATAACCAAAGATATTCTTCTGAATTAAATTCACACACACATTACATAACATCTACAAAGACAGGCAAAACAGTCTATGAAAGTGGTAGGAGGCAAGGAATTAAGAGAATAGGAGTTAAGAGAACAAGACTGTTGTGCCAACTCTAATGCTAAATTTCCCCATCAATGAAACAATCGATTTGTATTAGACAATCTTTTAAATTACTGTGTTTTTTTTTCAACTCTCAGATACCACGTAACACCTATAAGATTGTCACTATGAAAAGGAAGAGTAATAAATGTTGGAGGAGATGTAGTGAAATTGGGACACAAATGCATTGTTGGTGGAATTGTGATTGGATATAAACGTTCTATAAGGCAATTGGAATTATGCACCAAAGATTATAAAATTGTCCATACCTTTTGATCCTATAACAATTCCACCCCTGGGTCCTTATCCCAAAGATATCATAAAAAAGTGGTCTATTTGTACAAAAATATTTATAGCAGCTCTTTTTGTGGTGGCAAAGAATTGGAAATTGAGGGGTTGTCCATCAATTGGGGAATAGATGAACAAATTGTGGTATTATATGTTGGTGATAGAATACTATTGTGCTATAAGAAATGATAAGCAGGATGACCAGAAAAAGCTAGAAAGATCTACATAAACTGATTCAGAGAGAAATAAGCAGAACTGGAAGAACATTTTCCATAGTAATAGCAATATTGTATGATCAACTGTGAAAAATTTAGCTACTTTCAGCTATCCACATCCAGAAAAAGAACTGTTGGAGACAGATACAGATGAAAGCATACTATGCTTCATATTAATTTATTGGTGGTTTTATTTGGGAGTTTTAGTTTTATATAAGTATTGTCTTACAATGGTGACTAATATGGAAATATGTATTGGATAATAATACATATATAACCCAGATTAAATGACTTAACATCTCTGAGAAGGGGCAGGGAAGAGAGGAAGACAATTTGGATCTTATAATTTTATAAAATATACATAGAAAATTGTTATTACATGTAATTGGGGAAATAAAATATCTCAATAAAATTATTTTAAAATTTAATAGTTTCTTAATTTTAAAATTAAAGAATTTTATGTCCCCTCAGTGTTCTTTCTAACTAACATGCTGCCTCTTTCAGTTTTGAGTCTCTCTTCTAAGCCCAGTTGGAACACTGAGACAGGATTCATAAACATAAAAAGTAATATGAAAAATTGGCCAACTGCATTCATGCATTCCTCTCTTTATCCAAAAATTTATAAGACATTTACTTTGTATAAGGGACTCTAAAACTGGATTACATAAGCAAGCAAACTAAATTCAGAACCAGGAATCTACTTCAATGCCTAAATTGTTTAGATTATTTCCCAAAGAACATCAATTTCCTACAGCCTTCTGGGGTGGAGTGAGAAAAAGAAATGGCCCTCGAAACCTGGTGAATGAAAATCATTTTAATGCATGATGTCCAGAATGACTATCAACATGATGGAATTCACTAGATAACTAGTATGACAACATTGATGTTCCTGGATTCAGGAACCCATGCTGTGGAGAATTATGATACACTACCCAGTTGGTAATATCAAATGTCACTCACACTAACTTGATAGAGTTTCAGTTCTTAGAATGTATATATTACAGTTATACCTAGAGGAAATCTATAAAATATAGCAAACTCTATATCCAAGTTTTGCTTGTTTTTATAAGTGGATTGGTGAAGAAATATGACAGTATATTCACTGCCTTCTCAGAATCTTAATTAAATGCAAATGTGTCAATGAAAAACAGAGATTCAAGAATTCATTCTTAATAATTTAATTACATTAAATATAATCAAAATTATTTATTTTACATTTTGTAATTTTTTCTAACTCTTACTTGATTTTAAAATCTTCCCTTTCCCATAGATCTGACAAGTATACTATTCTGTGTTCACCTAATTTACTTACAGTTTCCTTCTTTATATTCAAGTCATTCATCCATTCTGAATTTATTTTGGTGTAGGTGTGAGATGTTGATCTAAACCTAATCTCTCCCATATTGTTTTCCAATTTTCCCAACAGTTTTTGTCAAATAGTGGATTTTTGTCCCAAAAGTTGGGTTCTTTGGGTTTATCATACACTGTTTTGCTGACATCACTTACTCAAAGTCTATTCCACTGATCCTCCCTTCTGTCTCTTAGCCAGTACCATATTGTTTTGATAACTGCTGCTTTTAGTATAGCTTAATATCTGGTACTGCTAGGCTGCCTTACTTCACTTTTTTTTATTATTTCCCTTGATATTCTTGATCTTTTGTTCTTCCAAATATACTTTGTTATAGTTTTTTCTAATTCAGTAAAAAAGTTTTTTGGTAGTTTGATAGATGTGGCAATAAATAAGTAAATAAATTTGGGTAGAATGGTCATTTTTATTATGTTAATTCATCCTACCCATGAGCAGTCAATGTTCTTCCAATTGTTTAGATGTAGTTTTAATTGTTTGGAAAGTGTTTTGTAGTTGTGTTCGTATAATTCCTGAGTTTGTTTTGGTAGATAGATTCCTAAGTATTTTATATTGTCTAGGGTGATTTTAAATGGTGTTTCTCTTTCTACCTCTTGCTGCTGTGATATGTTGGAAATATATAGAAACGCTGATGATTTATGTGCATTTATTTTGTATCCTTCAAAGTTGCTAAAGTTGTTGATTATTTCTACTAGCTTTTTAGTTGATTCTCTAGGATTTTTTAAGTAGACCATCATATCATCTGCAAAGAGTGATAGCTTAGTCTCCTCATTGCCCATTTTAACACCTTCAGTTTCTTTTTATTCTCTAATCGCTACTGCTAGTGTTTCTAGTACAATGTTGAATAAAAGAGGTGATAATGGGCATCCTTGTTTCACACCTGATCTTATTAGAAAAGCTTCTAATTTATCCCCATTGCATATGATGCTTGTTGGTGGTTTTATATATGTACTGTTTATTATTTTTAGGAAAGATCCTTCTATTCCTATACTTTCTAGTGTTTTCAATAGGAATGGATGTATTTTGTCAAAGGCTTTTTAGCATCTATTGAGATAATCATGTGGTTTTTGTTGGTTTTCTTGTTGATATGGTCAATTATTTGGATGGTTTTCCTAATGTTTAACCATCCTTGCATTCCTGGTATAAATCCTACCTGATCATGATGGATAACCCTCTTGATCACTTGCTGGAGTCTTTTTGCTAGTATTCTATTTAAGATTTTTGCATCTATGTTCATTAAGGAGATTGGTCTCTAAATTTTCTTTCTCTGTTTTTGATATACCTGGCTTTGAAAAAATTACAAAATGTAAACTAAATAATTTTGATTATATTAAATTAAAAAGCTTTTGTACAAACAAAAATAATGCAACCAAAATCAGAAGGGAAACAACAAACTGGGAAAAAAATCTTTATAACAAAAAATTCTGACAGAGTTCTAATTACTCAAATATACAAGGAACTAAATCAATTGTATAAAAAATCAAGCCATTCCCCAATTGATAAATTGGCAAGGGACATGAATAGGCAATTTTCAGATGAAGAAATCAAAACTATCAATAAGCGCATGAGAAAGTGTTCTGAATCTCTAATAATTAGAGAAATGCAAATCAAAACAATTCTGAGGTACCACCTCAAACCTAGCAGATTGGCTAAAATGATAGCACGGGAGAGTAATGAATGTTGGAGGGGATGTGGCAAAATTGGGATATTAATGCACTGCTGGTGGAATTGTGAAATTATCCAACCATTCTGGAGGGCAATTTGGAACTATGCCCAAAGAGCGGTAAAAGAATGCCTGCCCTTTGATCCAGCAATACCATTGCTGGGTTTGTACTCCAAAGAGATCATAGATAAATAGACATGTACAAAAATATTTATAGCTGTGTTCTTTGTTGTGGCAAAAAACTGGAAAATGAGGGGATGTCCTTCAATTGTGGAGTGGCTGAACAAATTGTGGTATATGTTGGTGATGGAATACTATTGTGCTCAAAGGAATAATAAACTGGAGGAATTCCATGTGAACTGGAAAGACCTCCAGGAAATGATGCAAAGTGAAAGGAGCAGAGCTAGAAGAACATTGTATGCAGAGACTGATACACTGTGGTAAAATCGAATGTAATTGACTTCTGTACTAGCAGCAATGCAATGACCCAAAACAATTCTGAGGGATTTATGGAAAAGAATGCTACCCACATTCAGAGGAAGAATTGCTGGAGGGGAAACACAGAAGAAAAAGACCTACTTGAACACATGGGTTGATGAGGACATGATTGGGGATGTAGACCCGAAAGGACCACATCAATGTAACTATCAATAATATGTAAATAAGTCTTGATTGATGACACATGTTAAAACCAGTGGAAATGGGAGTTAGCTATGGGGGGGGGGGAAGTTTGAGGGGGTGAAGGGGAAAGTAAAAACATGAATCATGTAACCATGTGAAATTTTTCTAAAAATTAAAAAAAATTAAAAAATTTCATTAAAGTTTATAGCCATGAAAAGTGAGAACAATAAATTTCAAATCTTCACATAAGAATTAAAAAATTAACTTTTCCAAAATCACTGTAACTCAAAATACTATCAGACTAATTGTGTATTGTACAAACTCTTTGATGCATGCACTTAATCTGTATAGCTGCAATTCTACAGAGAAAGCATTCCTTTTAATTCTAGAAGTATTTACTTTCTTAGGAAAGCCTATGGTTCCAGCCATAATAATAATAATGATTGTAACAGATAGCATTTATGTAGTACTTTAACACAACAACCCAGTGAAAGAGGGACTAATATTATCCCATGCAGATGATTGCTACTAAATTCCCAATTCTCAATAGGATCAAGCTTCCTTGACTAGTTACAAACTACTTACTTCCAATGCATTCAAGAGCCTCCATTAATAATTAACACTCCTGGGGACAGATTCCAGAGAATCCTAGAAGGGAAAACTAATAAGAAATTATTAAAATGAAAGCAACACTTTTTTTTAATTTTTTTTATTAGACATTTATTAATATTCGTTTTTAATCTGTTTACATAATTTATTCCCCTACTTTCCCCTTCACCGCCCGCTCTCCCCCCACCCATGGCCAACGCACATTTCCACTGGTTGTAACATGTGTCCTTGTTCAGGGTCTATTTCCCATTCATGTCTGCCTCAGCCCATGTATTCAAGCAATTGTTTATCTTCTATGTTTCCTTTCCTGCAGTCCTTCCTCTGAATGTGGGTAGCATCTTTACCATAAATCCCTCAGAGCTGTCCTGTGTCATTGCAGTGCTGCTGGTACAGGAGCCCATTACATTTGATTTTACCATAGTATATCAGTCTCTGTGTACAATGTTCTTCTGGCTCTGTTCTTCTCACTCTGCATCAGTTCCTGGAGGTCTTTCCAGTTCACCTGGAATTCCTCCAGTTTATTATTCCTTTTAGCACAATAGTATTCCATCACCCGCATATACCACAATTTGTTCAGCCATTCCCCAATTGAAGCATATACCCTCATTTTCCAGTTTTTTGCCACTACAAAAAGCGCAGCTATAAATATTTTCGTACAAGTCTGTTTATCTATGATCTGTTTGGGGTACAAACCCAGCAATGTTATGGCTGGATCAAAGGGCAGGCAGTCTCTTATAGCCCTTTGGGCATAGTTCCAAATTGCCAGCCAGAATGGCTGGATCATTTCACAACTCCACCATCAATGCATCAATGTCCCAATTTTGCCACATCCCCTCCAACATTCATTACTCTCCCCTTCTTTCATTTTAGCCAATCATCTAGGTGTGGTGATATCTGAGAGTTGTTTTGATTTGCATTTCTCTAATTAATAGAGATTTAGAACACTTTCTCATGTGCTTGTTGATACTTTTGATTTCTTCATCTGAAAATTGCCTATTCATGTCTCTTGCCCATTTATCAATTGGGGAATGGCTTGATTTTTTATACAATTGCTTTAACTCCTTGTATATTTGAGTGATTAGACCCCTGTCAGAGTTTTTCGTTATAAAGATTTTTTCCCAATTTGTTGTTTCCCTTCTGATTTTGACTACATTGTTTTTGTTTGTACAAAAGCTTTTTAGCTTAATATAATCAAAACCATTAAATTTACATTTTGTAATTTTCTCTAACTCTTGCGTGGTTTTAAAATCTTTCCTTTCCCAGAGATCTGACAAGTATACTATTCTGTGTTCACTTAACTTATTTATAGTTTCCCTCTTTATATTCAAGTCATTCACCCATTCTGAATTTATCTTGGTGTAGGGTGGAGATGTTGATCTAAACCTAATCTCTCCCATATTGTTTTCCAAATTTCCCAGCAGTTTTTGTCAAATAGTGGGTTCATGTCCCAAAAATTGGGCTCTTTGGGTTTATTATACACTGTCTTGCTGACATCATTAACCCCGAGTCTATTCCACTGATCCTCCCTTCTATCTCTTAGCCAGTACCATATTGATTTAATGACTGTTGCTTTATAGTATGGTTTGATATCTGGTACTGCTAGGCCCCCTTCCTTCACATTTTTTTTCATTATTTCCTTTGATATTCTTGATCTTTTGTTATTCCAAATGAAATTTGTTATAGTTTTTCCTAATTCAGTAAAGAAGTTTTTGGGTAATTTGATAGGTATGGCACTAAATAGGTAAATTAATTTGGGTAGGATGTTCATTTTTATTACGTTAGCTCATCCTACCCATGAACAGTTAATGGCTTTCCAATTGTTGAGGTCCAGTTTTATTTGTTTGGAAAGTGTTTTGTAGTTGTTTTCGTATAATAGCTGTGTTTGTTTTGTTAGATTGATTCCCAAGTATTTTATATTGTCTAGGGTGATTTTAAATGGTGTTTCTCTTTC
>NC_058130.1:308561976-308621483 GCF_016433145.1 Gracilinanus agilis | reverse complement strand
AATCTTTGTAAATGTACCATGTGCAGCTGAAAAGAAGGTGTATTCCTTTTTATCCCTATTTATTTTTCTCCACATATCAATTAAATCTAATTTTTCCAGGACTTCATTCATCTCTCTTACCTCTTTCTTATTTGTTTTTTGGTTTGATTTATCTAGATCTGAAAGAGGAATATTTAGATCTCCCACTATTATGGTTTTACTATCTATTTCCTTCTTGAGCTCTGCCAGTTTCTCCTTTATGAATTTGGATGCTATACCACTTGGTGCATATATATTGAGCAGTGTTATTTCCTCATTGTTTATACTGCCTTTAATCAGGATGTAATGACCTTCCCTGTCTTTTTTAATCATATCTATTTTTACTTTGGCTTTGTCAGAGATCATGATAGCCACTCCTGCCTTCTTTTTTCTCATTTGATGCCCAAAAGATTTTGCTCATACCCTTAACCTTGAACTTGTGTGTGTGTACCCGCCTCATATGTGTTTCTTGTATACAACCTATGGTAGGATTTTGGTTTCTGATCCACTCTGCTATTTGCTTCCGTTTTATGAGTGAGTTCATCCCGTTCACATTCAGAGTTACAATTGTTAGTTGTGTATTCACTGACATTTTTGTATCGTCCCCTATACCCACTCCTTCTATTACTCTATTTTCTTTTACACCAGTGGTTTGCTTTGAGCCGGTATCCCTTATCCCCTCCCTTGATTGACTTTCCTTTCTAGCCCCTCCTTTGTTGTTCCCCTATTTTTGTTTTTTTTAAAAACTAAATGAAATCCCTCCTCCTTCTTCTCCCCTCCCTTTTTTGGCCTCCCCACTACCCTGCTCCCTTTGGTTTATCCCTTCTGACTTTCTCAGTAGGGTTAGATAGAGTTTTTTATCTGAATGGATAATAAAGCTACTCTTCCTTCTCCGGGTTGATTACACTGAGAGTAAGGTTTGATTATGCTCTCTTCCTCTCCTTCTTATGGTATTATTCATCCCCTCCCCTTCCCATGTCCTCTTTGTGTGTAGTAGAATATCTTATTTTTCTTATTTACTCGGATTTTTCTTGGTGTCCTCTACTATTCGCCCCTCTTTTCCCACCCCCCATGTCTTCTTAGACCATTTAGTATCCTGTCCTCTCCCTATGAATTATTCTTCTGGTTGCTATAATAGTGAATATTATAATAGTGTATAGAGTTCACTACAGAGAATTATACATAGCATTTCTCCACCAAGTAATACTGATAATTAGATCTTATTTATGCCCTTAAAGAGTCAAGCTTAAAAGACTATGAGTTTTCTTTCTTTTCCCTCTGTTTCTTATTTACCTTTTCATCTTTCTCTTGATATTTGTGGTTGAGTGTCAAACTTTCCATTTAGTCCTGGTCTCTTTTGTGCAAAATCTTGGAATTCTTCAATTTTGTTGAATGCCCATACTTTCCCCTGAAAGTATATGGTTAGTTTCGCTGGGTAGTTGATTCGTGGCTGAATGCCCAGCTCTCTTGCCTTTCTGAATATTGTATTCCACGCCTTGCGGTCTTTTAGCGTTGAGGCTGCCAGATCCTGTGTGATCCTTATTGGTGCTCCTTGATATTTGAATTATCTCTTTCTGGCTTCTTGTAAGATTTTTTCTTTAACTTGAAAGCTCTTCAATTTCGCTATTATACTTCTGGGTGTTGACTTTTCTGGGTCCAGTGTAGAGGGTGTTCTATGGATCCTTTCAATGTCTATATTGCCCTCTTGTTGTAGAACTTCGGGGCAATTTTACTGAATAATTTCTTTAAGTATGGAGTCCAAGTTTCTATTAATTTCTGCCTTTTCTGGAATACCAATGATTCTCAAGTTGTCTCTTCTAGACCGGTTTTCTTGGTCTGTCACTCTCTCATTGAGATATTTCATGTTTCCTTCTATTTTATCAGTCTTTTGACTTTGTTTTATTTGTTCTTGTTGTCTTGAGAGATCATTGGTTTCTAAATGTTCGATTCTAGCCTTTAAGGACTGGTTTTCGGCTTTAATGTTTTGGTTTTCAGCTTTAATGTTTTGGTTTTCGGCTCTAATGTTTTGGTTTTCAGCTTTAATGTTTTGGATTTCGGCTGTAATTTTTTGGTTTTCCTTTTCAATCTGGCCATTTTTGGTCTTCAGTTCACTTGTCTCACTTTCCAATTGCGAAATTCTGCCTTTTACACTGTTATTTTCTTGCCAGATTTCTTCCATCTTCCTCAGCATTTCATTTTTAAACTCTTCCATAGCTTGTGACCAGCTTTCATTTTTTGGGGGAGGTTTGGATTTTTGTTTTCCCTCCTCTGGTGTCTGGATTTTCTCTGTGTAGAAGTTTTCCAGTGTTTCAGAGTTTCTCTTGATAGTCTTTTTCTTCTGCACTTCCTTATTGCTGACCATTGTTGGCCCCGCCCCTTTTCAGCTTTGTCTTTGCACTCAGGGTCTGCCTGGGCCTTTCAAGCTCCCGGGGCTCCAAGTCTCCTTGTCCTCGGAGTCAGGCTTCCTGGTAGTTCCCGGTCTGCCCCTCTGCCCGAGGTTCCTTCAGCAGTCTTTGGGTCTGCACCGCTGCACTGGGTCCCCACTGGAGGTGCAAGCCTGGGCTGGAGATCATTATTCAAGCCTAGGGCACTGCCTTTGCCTGCGCAGATGCTCTTAGGGCACTGCCTTCACCCCTGAAGAAGGTAGTGAAAGTCCCTGGGCTGGAGATCTTTATTCGCACCTGAGGCAATGCCTTCAGCGCTTGGGAAAGGCTGTGTTTTAGGGTCCTTTGTCTGGGCTGAGGCGGTGCCTTCACCCATGTGGACACGGGGAAAGTCCCTGCGCGCCCCCCAGCCACCTGGGGTCCCTCGTCTTGCTGCACACAGGTACAAGCCCTGGGGCTGCCAGTGATTATCTGGTTGCCCCAGTCCTGTTTTCCCACTTGTGCATTGGCGTTGTGCAAGGTGTGCGGTGTGGGGGGTGGGGGAGGGGCTTCTTCCTCTCGCGTTTTAGTGAGAGCTGTTTCACCCCTTTATAGCGTGGAAATGCCCCGATTCTGCGTACCTTCAATGCTGCGCCCTGTTGTGGGGTTCCTTCGTTCCTCTGGACTCATTTTTATTTCCCCTTGAGGAGTTCTGTATGCTTCAGTCAGGAGAGATCGAGCAGCTGCTCCTTACTCTGCTGCCATCTTAACCGGAAGTCGATTTAATTGAGAGCAACACTTTTTGGAAAGGAAAATTGTATATTAATATCACTGAAGTAAAAAAATGAAGAAAGTGCAGGGGGAAGAAAGAATTAGGAAATATGCTTTTTTTCTAGGGTGGGAAAGGGAAGAGTGAAGCAAATGAGAAACAGAGACACAGACAGTTAAAGAGAGTACAATAAAAGCAAACTCAAGAAAGCTGAAATTGGTTTGGGTAATGTCAGGGAAGGAGACCTGAGGAAGAAGGAGCCTAGATTCAAATTGTGATAAGCAAAGGACACTACAAAATATTGACATAAAAATCAAATATAACTAATAGAAGACAATACAATAAATAAAACCCTAAAATAGATGAATTTGATTTTAAAACCAGATGGATTAGAATAGATGATAGGAAAGCAAAATCAAATAGTTTGCTACATAAAAAATACATTTAAAACACATACACATGAAGTATATATGAGGGCATAGAACAAAATATGTTGTTTCTTTTTATTTCAAATTTTATAAAACAAATATTTCCACATGCAATTCAAAAATAAGATTGTACATAAATGGAGTCACATATCTCTTATATTTGTTTATTTAACTACATAGTAAATCCCAACCACAAGTGTCTTAACCTCTACCCTCACCCTTGCATCATGAAGTTATCATCCAAGAGACCAACATGTTCATAAATATTGTCTTTCATGCTTTCACCTTTTAGTTCACTATCTGGAGGTAACATTCACAATTTATTTTTCTAGCACAAATCCTATAAATATGTATAATGTTCTCTTGGTTCTACTCATTTCACTATTCATTACTGTGTTTCAAGAGATTCTAAAATCCAATAGTTGGAATCATGATATCAAATAATATAATAATAAAAAACAAACAGTCTAAGATAACTCAAAGGAAAAACTGCATTATTTTTAAAGGTACCATGGGCATAATGCAAAGAGGGATTGGTTTGAAGAAAAATAATCCATTTCATTTTGGAAACAATGAGTTTGAGATATCTCTGGAACACCCAGAAATAGACTCACAAAAGAAAATTGATAATAAAGGACTGATACTAAGGAGAGAAATGAGGATTAAACATGTAGATCTGGAAATTGTCTTTATATGGAACTGGTGGGGAAAAAGGAAGGATCCTATGAAGACTGGGCATCAAAAGAAGACTGGGCATCATAGAAGAAGTGGTATTCACTCTTTATAGATGGAGGGAGGAGGGGCAAATATATGCAAAATAGATTTATACTGACAAACTTCCCTAGATCCCTTTTACATATCTATTTATTATAACAGGCTTCTACCAGATGTACTTGTGTTTCAGAAAATCTGATTGGACCTATAATCTTATTGAATTGTTCTTTTCTGGAGAGGTGATAAAGATAATGCTGTTACTTACTAATATACTTTTCCAAGGGCACTAAAAGATGAGGAGTTCACTTTCACAACAGATAACACCATCCCTGTACTTCATGGTCTTATTGATCAAGTCCTGTGTTTTGCTTCCCTGGGGTTTTGTCCCTCTTGCAGAGTATATTTGCCCCTTCTCCTTCTCATAGACTACCCTTTACCATCTCTTCCTCCCAGGGCTGGTAGTCATTAGAAGCTGGGTTATATTCTCTGATAGATCCTCTCTCCTGGTGATTGCAATCAAGACAGTGTTCCTTATCCACTCCAATTAGGGCCCTGGCACCTAGGAAGAATACTTTTTTTCTGCACCTAACTTATTTCACTATAACTCAGAGGCTGTCACCAAATAGACTTCTGATACTACCCCGAGTGTCCCTTCCTTTTTTAGGAGCCCCCATTCCCCATCATCACATTTCTTGACTACTGCTTACCCCCATTCTCCACCATTCCCAGTAGTTTGGAGTCATCAGCCAGATTGTGGTAGCAGGTCCTGGATTCTGAGAGATAAGCTTTTCTTCCTTTGAATATGACTTTTCCCAACCAGGACAAACTAGTCTATCCATTTCCTTTCCACCTCAATTGAACTTGTTCCCAGTGAAAAACTCTTAGCTACTTACCCCTGGCTGAAGGAAAAGAAGAGAGAAGGCTAGAGAATGAAAATACTCTTCTGGAAAGATGTTCCAACTATAATATTAGAGCCTCTCTCTTCTCTATGTCTATAAAATCAATCATTGAAAAACAAAGAGCCTAATATTTCTTCTACAATGCTAAATGCTGTGGATGACACAAAAGTATCAGGCATGATCTCTGTCATGAAATAGTTTATAATCTAGTTAGAAGATTGGCACATACTGAAAATTGAAGGAACAATAGTAGACAGGATGCATACAGTGCAGGTCAAAATTGTGTGATGCTGACAATAAATATAGTAGGAGACAAGAGGGAAAAGGAAACTCAATGAAGCCTAGATGCAATAGGAAAGGAAGGCTTCAGGAAGAAAGCTGGATACCAGCTCAAATCTAAAGAATGGGTAAGAATTGAATTGATGAAAAGAGAAAAGGGAGGAGATCCCCACGTAAAGGAAATAACATAAATTGCCACCTTTTTCCATGACTTTTTAAGAGAATCAGCTCTATTCTCTCAAAGTAGATGAAATTCACAGGGAAGCTTTTCCCCATGATTCATGTATATTTAGGGAGAGGAGTATCTGAGGCCTCACCACATTCTAATACTTGTAGTCCAAAACCCAGGAAAGAGATGAGCAATGTTAATAGACTCTCTGTGTCATTCTAATGGCCAAATGTACTTCTCTCTCTCTTCCTTGAAAAACATGGGGACTTATGGGTGAGGAATTCTGCATATCCTGTTAGAGATCTGTTTTTGATGAGTTGCTTTCTTTCATTTACCTCTCTGGGCCTCAATCCTCATCTTCATTTGTAAAGTGAAAGGGATGGGCTGGATGGCTTTTGAGATCTCACCTAATTTTAAATATATTAAGCAATACTTTTTTATAAAAATAGAAATCCCTTACAGGGTCAGAGTGGGAAGAAAGTTGGTAAGGGTGTATTAGTGAATGAATGTGTCATAAAAGGAATTTGGTAGGACTCCTTTGCTTATTTTATCAACTAATTAGTATAGTATTGTGATTAGTTGTTCTTTGAATGTTTGATAGAATTCACTTGTGAATCCATCAGGCATTGGCGATTTTTTCTTTTTTTTTCCTTTTTTTTTAAAATTTATTAATATTCATTTTTAACATGGTTACATGATTCTTGCTCCTACTTTCCCCCTTCAACCCCTGCACCCCCACCAATAGCTGACACACATTTCCACTGGTTTTATCATGTGTCGTTGATCAAAACCTATTTCCAAATTGTTGTTAGTTGCATTGGTGTGGTAGTTTTGAGTCTACATCCCCAATCATGTCCGCCTCATCTCATGCGTTGATGCATTTGTTTTTCTTATATGTTTCCTCTCCTGCAGTCCTTCCTCTGAACGTGGGTAGCGTTCTTTACCATAAATCCCTCAGAGTTGTCTTGTGTCATTGCATTGCTGCTGGTAGAGAAGTCCATTACATTTGATTTTACCACAGTGTATCAGTCTCTGTGTACAGTGTTCTTCTGGCTCTGTTCTTCTCACTCTGCATCAGTTCCTGGAGGTCTTTCCAGTTCACCTGGAACTCATCCAGTTTATTATTCCTTTTAGCACAATAGTATATTGAGCACCAGCATATACCACAATTTGTTCAGCCATTCCCCAATTGAAGCATATAACCTCCTTTTCCAGTTCTTTGCCACCACAAAAAGTGCAGCTATAAATATTTTCATACAAGTCTGTTTATCTATGATCTCTTTGGGGTAGAAATCCAGCAATGGTATGGCTGGACCAAAGGGCAGGCATTCTTTTATAACCCTTTGAGCATAGTTCCAAATTGCCAGCCAGAATGGTTGGATCAGTTCACAACTCCACCAGCAATGCATTAATGTCCCAGTTTTGCCACAGCCCCTCCAGCATTCATTAATCTCCCCTTCTTTTATTTTAGCCAATCTGCTAGGTGTGAGGTGATACCTCAGAGTTGTTTTGATTTGCATTTCTCTTATTATTAGAGATTTAGAACACTTTCTCATGAGCTTGTTGATACTTTTGATTTCTTTATCTGAAAATTGCTTATTCATGTCTCTTGCCCATTTATCAATTGGGGAATGGCTTGATTTTTTTTTATACAATTGGTTTAACTCCTTGTATATTTGAGTAATTAGACCCCTGTCAGAGTTTTTCGTTATAAAGATTCTTTCCCATTTTGTTCTTTCCCTTCTGATTTTGGCTACATTGTTTTTGTTTGTACAAAAGCTTTTTAGTTTGATATAATCAAAATCATTTATTTTACATTTTGTAACTTTCTCTAACTCTTGCTTGGTTTTAAAATCTTTCCTTTCCCAGAGATCTGACAAGTATACTATTCTGTGTTCACTTAACTTATTTATAGTTTCCCTCTTTATAATCAAGTCATTCACCCATTCTGAATTTATCTTGGTGTAGGGTGTGAGATCTAAACCTATTCTCTCCCATATTGTTTTCCAAATTTCCCAGCAGTTTTTGTCAAATAGTGGATTTTTGTCCCAAAAGTTGGGCTCTTTGGGTTTATCATACACTGTCTTGCTGCTGTCACTTATCCCAAGTCTATTTCACTGATCCTCCCTTCTGTCTCTTAGCCAGTACCATACCATTTTGATGACTGCTGCTTTATAGTACAGTTTAATATCTGGTACTTCTAGGCCTCCTTCCTTCACATTTTTTTCATCGTTTCCCTTGATATTCTTGATCTTTTGTTATTCCAAATGAACTTTGTTATAGTTTTTCCTAATTCAGTAAAAAAGTTTTTTGGTAGTTTGATAGGTATGGTGCTAAATAGGTAAATTAATTTGAATAGAATGGTCATTTTTATTATGTTAGCTCATCCTACCCATGAGCAATCAATATTTTTCCAATTGTTTGGATCTAGTTTTAATTGTTTGGAAAGTGTTTTGTAGTTGTTTTTGTATAATGCCTGCTTCATTGTCCCTAACAACTTGGAGTATGGAGAAGAGTTCTCCAAATATTTTCACCTTTTCCCCCCTGGGATGGAGATCAGCCAAATTTAGAACACAGTAGTTATTTGACAATGGCAGAAATAAAAGCATCATGAACTTGATGTAAGTCACTGCACAATTCTCACTACTTTCTAGACTAGTTTAATATGTCTACCTTTTAAAAAACCACTTCTGGTTGATTACACCTCCCCCACCAAGTATACTAAGTCTTTTATAACCAAGTTTATCTTCTTAATAACCTGATAACCACACTCAATTTCCTTTCCTTATTCTCATTAATTCTACATTCACACCTTATACTCTAGCCCTATTCAACAACCCATCAATCTACACAATTAGTTTGCTTTATCTCTAATTGTTCTCTTTTTCTCTTATTTGACATTTGTTGCCAATTACCTTCTCCTTCTCCTTCTTGAGTGTTTCTTTTTCCAGTATTTCTTTCTAATCTTATTTGATCCTTTTAATTCTTTCTTAAACCTTATTGCTCCTGCTAGTCTTTGAACTTGAAAGTAGGATGTAGACCATTCTTCAGGCCTTCAAATTGTTCTCAATTTTTTTCTCAAATTTTATCTCAGTTTCTCCTTTCCAATTCAACCTTTGTCTACCTTCACAAGTCAAAATTCTTTCATATTACCTACAAAATTGCTTTCTTTGTATTTTCTTTTCTTTCACAATCTTCTCCCACAGCCCCAAAATAGGATGCCCTTTTACCAAATGATTTTGGATACTGGATCTTCCTGTTTGGAAAATCAAATCTTCCTTTCATGTTCCAAAGTCCCTTCTCTCACAATCTTTTGAATAAGCACTATCTCTCCAATTGATCAAGAGGAATGGAATTCCATAAAAGAGACAAGAAAATATGTATTACCCATATAGATCTTTTCACAGGATGTCACAATTGAAATGCAAAGACACTACCAAGATGTCAGATACAAGAAGAATGTTTCTAAAATATTTCTAAAGCAAGTTCTTTAAAATTAGTGAGAAAAGTCTGCTCCATTTTAGTCATAATCTACTTTATTATGGATAGCAAATGAAAAGTGTTACTCAAAAACAAGTTGCTCTTTCCACTATAAAATTACAATAAGGCAAATATGAGAATGAGACTACAAGGCAACACATAATCCTTAGAAAGATCCTAAATTTTAATTCTCTCAGTTTTCCACTGGTTCTTTCTAACAACAATGTTTAAAAAGAAATTGAAAGCAAATATCATCTTTGTGTGTGTTACATTAAATATATGGATACATTGTAAAATAACACGGATAAGAAGAAAATGATAGAGAGACAGAAACAGACTGAGACAGAAAAAGTAAGTCATTTAAATATTTCCTGAGTGGAATTTTATTACTTTTTCCTTGGTAGTTGATGTCTAGGAGGTTTCGGTCTAAACAAAAATAGGGCAGACAACCAGAATTGGAGGATAGGACTTTGGGATAGTAAATAGATAAAGTCACCAATCTTCCTAGCAAAAAGCTACCTGAGATATAATTTGTAAATGTTTTGTTGATAGGAACAACCAGCAAAAGACAGAGATTTCAGAAACACCTGGTTGTTCCTATCAACAAAACATTTACAAATTATATCTCAGGTAGCTTTTTGCTAAGTTATCATTTTAAAATGCAATTAATACTAAGTAAACTATAATACATTAAGATTATACAACTCCCTTTAACTCTTTAATATTCCCCAAGTAACATTCTGCTCTTAATTAGAATGTGCTGACAAGTGTCTGCCAGTTTATTGGCAATAACATTTCTCAGTATAAATTCATATACTGATTTCCTAACTCATGAATCACCCTAAGTTTGATTCATGTAAGTCAGTTCTCTGGGACCTGATCACCCCTTAATGAAATGATAAAAATCAATTTTTCAATCAAGCAAAACTAATAAGCAGAGGCTGCAATTGTGATGAGCCTACCACAGTACACACATTCCACAAGTCTTTGCCTGAAACCAGAAATAATTTTAAATGTTGTGCTAAAAATTCCCTTACTAAGTGATAGCTAGAAAATATTGTATTCTGAAATGAAAAGTTAATGAAATAAGTGTCCAAAAAATAGCTGTGAATCCTGGCTACTACACAGGAAAAATATGACCCAAAGAACCAGGCTCTTACATCCCATAAGCCTAACACAGTGAGTAAATTTCTTTGAGCCAAAATCATAACTTCATGCTTTAAAAAATTATAAGTATCTACAAACATAGTATTTTTGAGAATGAAAATGAACTCATAACTCCATTGCACATCCAAAAAATAGGTTTTTAGGAGTCTGGTGAATACATAGTGGATATCTAGATTTTTACATAACAGGAAGAGATGACAAATGCCATCTGGTGGAGTCACATCTTGTGGGGTTTCATGGTTACTAGGATCTAAAGTCAATTCATTAGGTAAAAGTTGAATATATTCAAATTATCTTCGAAAATCCCCTAAGCTGGCTGATTTGGAATTCCTTGCTCCTCATTATAGGGCTGATTCTCTTTTGCAGGAGATTTGTGTAGCAGGTAATAGTTAAGTCTTTTCTCACAAGGTATTGCCATGGATAGAAACCTGTTTATAGTACATGTCATTCCCCTCTAAGTTTAATTAGCTAAAAAAAGACTATAACTTTCTTATTTGGATGAAAACTAATTTAAGAAAGAAGTTCCTCCCCACTGGAAAGGATGAAGAATTCTTCAAATTAAGATTTTCTTTCCAAAAGTGACTGAAGAAAACAATAGCACCTCAGCCTTTGGGACCCTGCTTAAAAAAGGAACAGTTGGCTGTTCACAACTAGTTCACAAGTGCCTGAGCTAGATGCTTCTCCCATTCATAAAAGCTAAAACCCAGACTATGGTAGTAGGAAGTCCTTATAGTGTCCTGAGGAATAAATTGTAAACATTTTTCCTGGGGATATGGCCAAGAATGTGAGCACACCCAGGGATGGGGTAGGCAAGGGAAGCCTGTTAAGAAAAAGTAGCAGGATCAGGAGCATAGGAAGCCCTGGGATTCCCCCCCACCCCACAGGCTTTTTTTAAAATTTAAACATTTATTAATATTCATTTTTAACATGGTTACATGATTCATGCTCCTACTTTCCCCTTCACCCCCCGCACTCCCCCCACCCTTGGCCAATGCACATTTCCACTGGTTTTGTCATGTGTCGTTGATCAAGACCTATTTCCAAATTGTTGTTAGTTGCATTGGTGTGGTAGTTTCAAGTCCACATCCTCAGTCATGTCCACCCCGACCCATGCATTCAAGCAGTTGTTTTTCTTATATGTTTCCTCTCCTGCAGTTCTTCCTCTGAATGTAGGTAGCGTTCTTTACCATAAATCCCTCAGAGCTGTCCTGGGTCATTGCATTGCTGCTGGTACAGAAGCCCATTACAATTGATTTTACCACAGTATATCAGTCTCTGTGTACAATGTTCTTCTGCCTCTGCTCCTTTCGCTCTGCATCAGTTCCTGGAGGTCTCTCCAGTTCACCTGGAACTCCTCCAGTTTATTATTCCTTTTAGCACCATAGTATTCCATCACCCGCATATACCACAGTTTGTTCAGCCATTCCCCAATTGAAGGACATACTCTCCTTTTCCAGTTTTTTTTGCTTTTTACAAAGAGACTGAGTTCCAAATGAACAAATTCAGAATCTATACTCCAAAGCATAGCAGCAGATTCCTGGGGGGAAGAAAAGAAAGATGAGAAGGAACAGCCACGATATTCATTGGCCATTCTTCACCCAGACAAAGTCAGCCTCCTATAAGAAAAAAATGGTTTGAGATAGGTCAGTAAAAGAAGGCAAAAGGAGAGGAGAATAATTGGTAAAGAGAATGGAGAGATGAGGTGTTTCATCTACATGGAAGGGAGAAAATGCTCATACATCAATCAAAACAACCATCTTACTACCAAATGCACTAGATTGCTTATATGGGATAATTTGTACTAACATTATTGCATGTTATTGGGTCTGGCACAAGAAATAAAAATATTAAAACCCAGAATGGGATAATTATACTAGCTAGGTACATTCCATATAAAATTTCAGTCTCAAAGAAAAAAAACAGTCATTTATTTACCTTTATATGTTTTCTGGCAAACATTTACATGAAAAGTCAGAAAATTTAGCTAAATACCAACATTTTTATTTTCTTATTCAAGAAATTATTTCCATAGAACTATTAAGGCAGGTCTACAATTGACTAAACAAACATTTTTTTTGCCAGCTAATCAGTTAAAACATTGCTTTCTGTTGCTATGCTTCCAATTTCAGTCATGGGTGGACTATCTTTCAGATGTTGCTGGAAAGTTGAGTTCTGATGCAATGTAGCCTATAAAATGTTGCCCTTCAAACTACTTTACTTCAATACAATCTCTTAGACAGTGTATTGTAGGCAAAAGCCTTGAAGATATCAAGAAACCAAGTTATTAAAGAATAAGTGAAAATTTTGCCTTTCAGTTAAGAACAAAGCAGCTTTCAAAAGAAAAACAAACTGCCCCCCAAACCTCAGCAAACCTTTATGAGAATTTAAATCACACAGAGTTTTACTTATAGAAATTAAATAGTACAAATGGGAGAGAGGGTCATTTGCCTAATTAATTCAGAGCATGCATATTGCCTACAAGTTAGAGAACCATGCAATAAGAATAAATTACATAGTACTAAATAAAGTGAAAATTTATCAGATTCATTTACTCAAGAAAAATTAAGCACCTATTATGTTCATGGAAGTATGCTAAGTATTGGAACATATAAACATTAAATAAAAAGGATTACTTATTTAAAGGTGTGTGTGTTATTTAGAATTTCTGGGGTTCAATTTAGAGGTATTGAGGCTCATTTGAGACTCAAGATATGTAGATATATGACAAACTTCCTGTGGACATGTGGGGGACTTTGAGACTACATTTTCTGTGATCCAATGGGTTTCCGGTTTTGGATGTGATGACGTCAACCAACGTAGAGAGTGACTTAAATGGGGAGATGAGGCTTTGACTGCTCTCTTTCATATGAAGCAGCCAAAGGAAATAGAAGGTACGGACTGGAGGGCAATTTGAATAGATCTTAGACAGGCATGTAGTCCGATTTTATTCTATCACCATAGGCCTAAATAAAATATTAGTTTTCCTCATAATATCAGCTTTTATCATTTTTAATCATTATAGGTGCTTATAACCTAATGAGGAGACAAAGGCATATATGCAAATAATATAAAGAAAATGATATGATGAATGAGAGGTCTTATGTACAAACAAAGGTCTATGACTTTAGAAGAGAGGGTGAACACATATGACTGTATATTTAACTTTTTAAATGCTTTCACACTTATTAGCATATTTTATTTAAAAAAAATAAACCCAAATCAAAAAAGAACTAGATGGAGCAGCCTTAAAGTGAATAAATGGAGAGATGGCATAGTCTAAATACAGTATGTGGTGGGGAAAGGGGTAAGGGAAAGAATTTTTTAAAATAGCATTAAATGTTGCTATTGCTTTCTTCCATCTTTAGTCTGACAGGAAAAAATGTTTATAGTTTAATTTGTATTTAGGACACTGAAATACATTGGGGACAGAGAGAGGTTCCATATAATATGCATACAATTGCAATTGTTCAATAATGTCATACTACTACATTAGAAGTCACATCTTTTAAAAGATCTAATTGAAGAGAAGAAAAAGTTATATTAAATAAGGTATACAAAGAAAGTCTTCACTATTTGACTATAAAATCAGAAAAATAAAGGTCTTAGTAGTACCTTTTGGAATATGGAAAGTATGTTCACAAAAGTAAATTTGGGCACAATAATTTTATCTTATTTTTCCTGAGGAGAGAATTAATCTTTGAAGCAAGTCTACAAAGTATTGTATATTATTATGGGAATTTTTTTATGTTGATGTTCCACATCCTACAGTCATTTCCAACATAAACACATGATATCATCTCAAACTTAATTTAATGTATTTAAAAATCATGTATGTATGTAATATCGCAAGAGGTGGCTGGGTGGCATAGGGCTATACTTAAAGAGAGATAAAAATCATGCTTCTGATATTTATTAGCTGTATGACCATATAAAAATTTGTTCATCTCTTTCAGCCTTGATTTCCTCATCTATAAAAAGGATAATAATAGCTTCTATTTCATATTGTTGTGACAATTATATATACATCTGTGTGAAGGTATGCATAATATATATGCACACAGCCATAAATGTCTACATCAATATCATATATAGTGCCTTATTGATATTAAAGCAACATATAAGTGGTAGAGCTTACTATACATGTTTTTTTTTAATTTTTTAATTAATGCTTATATTTTCCTAATATCAGACCATGCATACATTGCTAATGTCAATCTAATTTAGCATGGCTTTAATGCATTGCTATAGCCTCTTTGCTAATATTTTTGTTTCTTTATTGGTTATTATATTAATTTAAGCCTTTCTTTCTCTAGTTTATCTATCCTTGGTTTGCATATCAAGATAAACTTGTTTCAAAGGAGCATTTTGGTTAATTTTTCAAATAGCTAATATAGCATAAAGTCTGTTCCAAAATATTTGAATAATGTTTACTTGCAAATTCATCGGATTATATATATATTTTTAAACCCTTGTACTTCGGTGTATTGTCTCATGGGTAGAAGAGTGGTAAGGGTGGGCAATGGGGGTCAAGTGACTTGCCCAGGGTCACACAGCTGGGAAGTGGCTGAGGCCGGGTTTGAACCTAGGACCTCCTGTCTCTAGGCCTGACTCTCACTCCACTGAGCTACCCAGCTGCCCCCCTGATTATATTTTTAAAATTTAGAATTTTATCATTTTTCATTTAGGAATTCATTTACAGGATACCCAATTTCTCTTTTTGAGGTCATAGATTTTTATAGATTCTCTTTACTTGGAAATCTTATATTCTAAACTATTCATTCATTTCTTTTAATTTTTTTCATTTTGCTGAATTTAATAAATTTGATAGCTTCTAATAATCTTCTTTATTCATGATTTATTATGACTTCTCTTACTTTCTCCATTCTAAATCAAATTAGCCTTTTTTTTTCTTTTTTGAACAGTTCTAAGTTTGAAGTATCATCAGTCTTTTTGTCTATCTTGTTTTGTCTCTTCTTGAATTTTTTAGCTTTACCTAGTTGCATTCTCACTTCATTGTGCTGTCTTCTTGTTGATAGTAATATCACATACACATACACATTTCCCTTAAGGACTATCTTAGCTGTTTACCATATATTTTGGCCTATTTTCTATAATTTCATTTGTAGTTAATGATTGTTTCCAAGATTTGCACTTTGAGTCAGTATTAAATTGTTTAATTCAAATTTTATACCTTTGTTCTTATTTCCCTTAATGATAATAATTTTATTGTATTATAGTACTTAAAAGATGTGTTTAGTATTTCTCTCTTGATATTATGAGTTCTTGAGGGTTTAGGAACTGATTAACTTTTGTCATTATTAATGCCTCTACAAAACATAATACTGGAGAATAGATATAATCTTTAAGATTCTCATTTACTAACAATCTATAGTCTAAGATATCTAGTTTTTCTCATTTTCTTTTCATATCCTGAAACTTTTTCCTATTTATCTCCATGCTATATGTATTTAAGATTAAAAGAAACACCCTGAAATATCCAATAACTATCCTTTTAGTATCTGGATCTTCTTGTAATTCAATTAGTATTTTGAGGGGTACTCAAAATAGTTGCCATGCCATTTTGCACAAATATGTTTAATGTTATTATCTTTGGTGCCCTTCATTACAATGTAGTTTTCTTGCTTTTCTCTAAACCATATTTATCTTTAACTGCTGACTTGTCTTCAAAGGATTGTTATTCTTGCTATTTTGGATTCTATTAGAAAATATTCTATAAAATTATACACTAGTCCCCATATTTTTAATGCTGCATAAATCTTTGTGCCTTGGTTTTTTTTCCCTTTGCTCAACATATTTTGGGGTTTTGTCATTTTACCCATTCTGCAAACTTCCTCTTTCCCCACTTTATAGCTAGAGGTAATCCTCTCACCAATTCCTCCCTTCTTTTCAAACTCCTCTCCTGCCCTTTTCTACTACCAAATCCCAAAATTATTTTTTACTGTATTTTACCCACATATTCTTTTTATTTAATTATTAAATTTAATGTTAAACTCTAATTCTTTTTTTTAAACCCTTACCTTCTGTCTTGGAACCAATACTATGTATTGGTTCCAAGGCAGAAGAGTGGTAAGGACTAGGCAATTGGGGTTAAGTGACTTGCCCAGGGTCACATAGTTAGGAAGTGTCTGAGGTCAGATTTGAACCTAGGACCTCCAATCTCTAGGTCTGACTCTCAATCTACTGAGCCACCCAGCTGCCCTCAAACTCTAATTCTTATATACCTGTACTTACTGAAATTCTCAAAAGCCAGTATTTCTTATTTTTAAATTAATTTATTAATTGACCAACAAGACATCATAAACTAGTCATTTGACTTTCTCCATAACCCAAATGGGCACAAAAGAGAGCTTCTCCCCTCTGGCAAAAGGTTAGACTTGAAGCTCACCACACAGTTCCTCAATTTCCTAAGACACTTCTGATGGGTAAATAATCATTGAGGAGGTGGATTAGAGACCTCAACTGCTTCCTCATTACTTTATCATAGGAAGAAGTGGATCTTTGGCCATACAAGAAGGATGTCAGCATAGCCTTTCCTTCCTGCTGCATGACTAAGAGTCCAGCATGGCTACCAGAATATTGCTGATTTCCCTTAATCTCTCCAGTAGATCAGAGTTCAGTTCTGCCTTTACTCCTTTTATCCTTTTAATATCTTAACAAAGAAGGGATATCTCAAGCCAGTTTCATAAGCCGGAGGAGAACTGTTTCAGCCTGTCCTTAAAATGAGACTATTTTGGGGGTGGGAAATGGGAAAGTAAAAGGAAAATTATTTCACAAAAATATCCCAATTCAATATTAATGTTCTATAGTCTCCCAAAAGAAATAAGAAATTCTTGACCCCTCTTCCCCTTTTTTCCTTCAAGATGTTCTTAATGTAAAAAACCCACCTAATTCTCTATCTCTTTTCATATAGCCTTAGTGGAGTAGAACTTTGAAGGCACAGTAGTCTATTGTTCCATTTAAAGACAGAAGCACTTGATTACCATTTTGTCCTTTCCTTTTTTTCATAACTGGCTCACCATCCTTTTTGTTTGTTTGTTTCCTATATTTATCTTTCTAAATCTATGCCCAACTCTATTTTTCTCAAGCGAAACATTTTAAAATCATTATGTAAAAAATTCTTTTTTTCCATGTAAAATCATTCTTAGTTTTAAGATGTTATCTTTATTTTAAGCCATTTTCTTTTGCTCTCAATGTAGCTTATTTCCATCTTTTCCTTCTCTTTTGGTTAACAGGTAGTAGTAAATTAGCTCACCTGAGTGTTTCATAGAATGTGATCTCTTCATTTCTATTCACTTATAGTTATGCTTCTTTGTAATGGTAGATCTGTTTGTTCCTTGGCAAAGATAAATTTGAGCATGCTACATATATATACATTTATGTGTATATATATGTAAAGTTTTTATCTGGTTGCATTCTGTAGATTCAGAATTATTAATCAGTCCTTTGATCTCAAATTGCAAATCTTGTGTGAATTGTCTTGTATTATTTCTCAAAACTGACATTTAAATATTTTTGTTTTTTCATGCTTTTTTGAAAGCCCAGTGATAATTAATATGTTTTCTTAATGATTTAACCTCATAGTTATGTCATTTTTTTCAATTTTGCTATCTTTAAAATTTCTCCTTATGCCACTGATCTGGTATATATGAGGTAAATTTCCTCTACTTTTCAAGGGTGGCATATATATTCTTGGATAAGCTTTATCAACTTCTTTTTTTCCTAACTCTTAGCTCTTTTTTAATCCTTTGTTTAATCCATGAAAACATTCATTTTTAATAGGGTTCTTATAGAACTTTTTGCTGCTTCTGGAGTTTCATCCGAAAATTCTATAAGCCTATATCATTTCTTCATTGTTTGAGAAGTTTTTCTTTGCTTCTTCATTTCCACAATCTATTCACTGCCCTTCTTCTATCTCCTAGTAAAATTATTTCCTTAACTTTTTCCAGTTGAAGGGTTGAAATGAAAGGCTACATTTTTACTGACAAAGGTCTGTTATAGGTACCCGGAGAAGGACCTTGATGGTTTTTGTCCCTCAGCCAGTATAAGGATTTTGATACATTACTCCCTATATTCATTGCTTCAAGAAAGGAGTCCACATTGAGGGGCCCTAGGCATGGGTCCCAGAATGGGGATAGGGAATATAAAAGGATTGATATATAATTGCAATGTACACTGAGGTAGTCAACAAGGACCTCTGGTGATTCTATGTCACAGCATTATTTAGACTCAACCTTTCTTAGAATCAGGATTCTCCATAACCACTGACTATAAGGAGCTCACTGAATAAATAGTACCTTAATTTTACTATAGTTTTAGTAGCAATTATTAGAGTACTCCCATAAGCCTAAATGGGAAAGAAAAGCAATTTTCTATCACTTTTTCATGTTTAGTAAGTGAAACTCTATTCCTCTTTTATGACTCACAATAGAAATATTGCATATAATGAGTACACAGTATTTTTTGCAAAATTAAATAGTACTTTTAAAATAAAACACAAAAATTAAATTGCTGAAGTGAAAATTTAGCCATGTTATTAAAGCCAACTTTAACTAGTTCTGTTAATTTAAATTGAAATGAGTAACTAAATTAAACATTACATTTTATTGTAGGTCTAAACATTTTTGCCTATAGTTTATGTAAAATAAATTCATTTAATCTTTTTAATCTTTTACTTCAAGCATTCATGTGATTTTACTAATAACCTCATTTTCACTTTCAAGATGCACCAGAAAATCTCAGTAGAGGGAAAAAAGAGGCATCATGCATACAAGTTTTTATCTGGTATTCTACTAGACACTTCACTGGTCTTGTTCACCCTACTGTTGTAAAGAGTTTCTAATACATTCATTATGTATTTTCATCATTTGCCTTTAAAATTCAAGTTCCATTTTGCAATTGTGCCCCTGAAGTATAGTTCAAGTCCTTTAGGCTCTAAACTATAGCAAGCAAAGTTAGTTATGGGGATTAAGTGAGAAAATAAAAGTGTTAATCAATTAAGTGCCAGAGAGTCTGCAACCAGTGTCAGCCATGAGTTTGGTGATAACAGAATGGATGACATTATATCTGCAAAAAGGAAGATAGTATTTATTATCCTGTTGATTTCATGTATTATAAAAAGTGAATATTGTCTGAAATAAATATTCTTTAATTTAGACATAAGCACAAAAAGTGACAAAATGATGGGGAATTACTAACAAGAAAAAATGTTCTGCATGTTACCAATTTTATTTTGTGAATTGAATTTTATGGGTTATATTTCATGATTACTGTGTTAGGAAAAGTACATATTATGAGAATTGTTATTTTGTTATAAAGAATTGTATTCATAAAAATGTATTTTCAGCAATCTCTTCCAAAAGATTGCAGTTGTTAGTGGTTGCAGAAACCTAACTCCCCATTTCCCATGGGTTCAATGTATCAACTTTCTCATTTCTTTACTTTCACACCATTTTCTAGCAACATTATCCCTGTAAAAGTTGAAGATGGATTATATGTGTATTTTTAGTACAAACAGAATTGTTTATATTTCAGTATGTAGCATTGTCCCTTCAGGAAAGTTAATTAACCTCTCTAGTTCTCATTTTCCTCAAATGCAAAGTTAGAGTTGGAATAGATGGTCCCTAATGTACTTTCCATTTTTAAGACTAAAATTCTTCTTTTTAATCCAGTTGTCATTTCTATTTATTATTCAAGCATCTTTTTTCAGCTCCAAAGGAACACAGTTATAAACAGTGCTATCATAGCCTAATATTAAGAAATGTGCATATGCACACACCTCAAAGTTTCTAAACTAATATCTATGAATTGATTTAAGGCAATCAAAGATCAACAAAAAAAAAAGAAAGAAAGAAAAGAAAATTAGGACTAGGAGGTATCCTAGTTGACAGATCATTTATTATAATACTACCATTTTAGAGATGTAGAAATTTTAGAAAATCACATGGATTTTCCTTTGACACACAGATAACAAATAGAAGAGGCAGAATTGAATATCCAAATCTGCTGATTTCAAATTCAGTGGAATTCTTCCCTATCACTATCCTGCCTCTCCTTGATTATGCCTATTTTGATTCTTTTATCTCAGTCTAATGCTTTTATTATAAAGTATCTCAGCCATAGAAGTAATATGTGTAAGAGAAGGGCAAAGGGTTAGATTTGTGACAAATCCAGTTATATATAAATGTGTGTGTGTATATATATATATATGTGTGTGTGTGTGTGTGTGTGTGTGTGTGTGTGTGTGTGTGCGCGCGCGTGTGTGTCTGTATAATTATGCTATCTAAACCACATTCTATAAATTAATTATTCTTTTGAAATGAATGATACTCTGATACCTGAACTGGATGATTTGCCCATGGAAAAGGGCAAACAATAGGAAAGTATCATTCTTTCTGACTTTTTTTAAAAATTCACCTTAACAAATAAGGTAGCATGGCTTACTTAGAATGGAAATTAATGAGAAGAGCAATTTTCTGTCTTTATGACACAGTCTTCTCAGATTCTCACCAGCGATTAAAGGCTAGTGATGCTTGTTTCATTAAGAGGTTCAGAGGCTGAGCTTAGAACTGTTATAATTCATTTAGCATTGAGGGTACTCAAGTTATTGTCCATAGGATATCAAAATATTCAACATTGAATATAGGCATTAAAATGACATCATCATAGGACCACATATTAGAGCTGGGAACCACCTGTGTATTCTAATTCTATCATTTTGTAGATGAGGAAACTGAGATTTGAAATATACAAGTGATTTATCTAAAGTCAAACAAGAAGAGGTAGGACTGATATTTGAATTTTGGTCTTATTATTCTAAACAATGGGATCTTTTCTGTTTGCCCTTAGGGTTTAGAACAGAAAGAGAATAAATTAGCAGAAGAGTAAAAATCATAGGCAAAGAAATGGCTAAGTGTGGTGGTAAGCACTTTCTTCTTTAAAAGGTTATTAACATTCTTATTGTAAATCTTATAAAGTTTCTATTTAAGTATTCATTCTGTAATTATCTAGAATAGACTTTATGTTATATATACACATAATCAGCTGATGATTTTTGTATAAATTGATTTTTAACTCAAACTCTTTTCAGAAATTAATAGTGTATATATAAACCTATAATAGAATTAGTAGATAGGAGAATATTTGTATTCAAATAAATTCATAGTCGATCCAGCTAAAGAATCAATCAGAAGAAAGGAAGAAGCTTAAAATGAGTTCTGCTTAATAAAAGAACCATTAAAAAGTAGATAAGGAAAGCATGGAAGCAAGGGCAAAATAAGTCTATTTCTGACTAGAAAAGAGTAAGTTTTAGGCTGCTGATTGATGGGACAGATATGCTATGTAACTGTAATCTTTCTATCTGGTGCCAAAAAACAGAATCTGAAAAGAGGGGAACTGAAAAGTCAAGCTAAAGCCTTTCCTCTGATGAGTTGTGAGTAGTTGTAGAAAATTCATTTTCTCTTCAGGAAAACTGTTGTAGTAGGCTTTCACCTCCTGGGGAGGCTACAGAAACCAATAACTGTATACGTATTCCAGAAAAGATTTTGGCTTCATATAGTTAAAAAAATAAAGTATGTAAATTGGAGATATCCATGAAATAGAGAGGGAGGGAAAAAATAGAGAAAAGAAGCAAAAAAAAGAGTTTGAATTTGGACTTATTGCATTTATGATGATTTACAAGTAGAAATGTCTGGTAGGCAATCTGGTAATAATTAATAATAATAATGTATTAGCTAGAATTTTTATAGCACTTTAATGTTTGCCAAAACTTTTATAATTTTTATCTAATTTTACCCATATAACAACTCTGGGAGATAGGTCCTATTTTCATTTCATTTTACAGGTGAGGAAACTGAGGCAGAGAGACAAATAGCTTGCCCAATTAACATCTGAGGCAAAATTTGGACTCAGATATTCCTGACCTTGGTCTAGCTCTCTGTTTTACTATCTACTTGCCTCAATGCTTAGTCAGTCAACAATTATTTGCATAGTGCTAAGCTCTGGGAAATAAAAACCAATTCCCACTCTCAAGTAGCTCACAGGCTAATGAGGAGATAACATATAAAAAACTTTGTACAAAAAAAAAAATCTATGAACAAGATAACTTGGAGATAATCTCAGAATGAAGGCACTAAGATTAAAGAGGACTAGGCAGGGGTTTTAATGACAAAAAAAGTATTTGGTTTTTTTCAAGTTGGAAAGAGTGGGAAGGTAGGTAGCATAGTAGATAGAGCAGCAAGGTCTAGAGATGATTCTTCTGCTTTGGAACCAATACTTGGTATCTATTCTAAAACTGAAGGTAAGAGAATTTCTAAAATTCTAAAAAAAAGGACAAAAAGAGGCCTAGGACAGACCTTACAGAAGGTAGGATTTAGGTGGAAAGAAGACAAGGGAAACCAGAAGATGGAAAAGAGAAGAGAGAGTCCCAGGCACAGAACTAAGTATCTAAACTGGGATTTAAAGTTGAGAATTGTTGACTCTATTTCCAGTAAGCATTCCACTGTGCCCAAATGCCTCCTTAAAAGGCAGCTTTCCCAAGAAAATATTACTGGAAATATCGGGAGGACTTTGGGAAAAAACTGGGTGCATCAGACATGGTCGTTGTTTCAGGTGCTTTTCCTAATGTGTTTTGTTTTGTTATAAGGGACAGTTAGATTTAGGGAGAGGGAGAAAGGTATTAATTGCCCAACCATGAAGTAAAAAGGAGCTTAAGAAATCTTTTTTTAAAGAAACATGCTGTTAACTTTTTTTTGTTGTTTTTACTTAATAATTATACCTTATAATTATCTAGCATTTTAATTTTTCAACTCATCACTAATTATCTAACATTTTTAATTTTTATAAATCTCTTCTCACTAAATATAATGTTTCATCCTTAAAACAATTATATGAGGATATTTAAAACAAGTATCTTGGAAGAAAAGGTTGAAGGATTTTTGGTTGGAGCTCTGATTTCACTATAGGATTCTGCAAAGTACAATCCAAGGGCCAGGCTGCATGATTTTATATAATTCAGAAGCTAAGAATGGGTTTTGTATGTTTTAATATTATAAAATTTCATTTTAATATGTAAAAACCATTCAAAGCCCACAGGCTGTCATAGCCCCTATCTGTATTTGACCTGCCACCAGTAATTTGCTGAACCCTGGTTTAAGGAATTCCTAATGAGGAAACTCCCTTAGCCAATGAAGATTGCACCCATTGGGACTTTATAATCTTGGACTTAGAGAGTGTAACTTATAGAGTAAATACAATATTTAAACAAGTTCCAATAGGCCTTAGTTTAAAAATGAAGGAGTCACAAAATTAAAGGAAATTGTTCATGTTATAGTTATACAACTAGGTGATGGAGACTAGAAGACAGGTCTCCATATTCCCAGTCCTAGTTCTTTACTCTGGGTAATGCTCCTTCTATGCTAGACTCTACCTCCTCACAGAAATCTGTCAGTCTTACTTGATGATTCTCCCCAGAAATGGTCATAGTCAAGGAGGAAACTCTTTGCTTTGTGAAGGAGAAAGTGCAAACTGATAACATACCTGGGAAGAAACACCATGGCAAGATGGACAACAGAGGGTGCACTTGACTTTGCATATAGGATGAGTCAATGACACTAAGTCTTTTCTGAATCATTAGGAAGAGAGGTTTCATCACATTCTTGGTAACTGAATCTTTTTTTTTTTTAACCCTTGTACTTCAGCGTATTGTCTCATAGGTGGAAGAGTGGTAAGCAATGGGAGTCAAGTGACTTGCCCAGGGTCACACAGCTGGGAAGTGGCTGAGGCCAGGTTTGAACCTAGGACCTCCCGTCTCTAGGTCTGACTCTCACTCCACTGAGCTACCCAGCTGCCCCAGTAATTGAATCTTTTAAACAACAGCATATATGGAATGGAAAGGAATAAACTTCTAAATTTTCTCCCTCAAATAAATTGTCAAATAATCAAAGTCAAAGTAAAGGCACATAGCTACTACCTAACTAAAGGTGGATCAAAAGGAAAACCACAAACCATACTAGAAATGCTAAGAAAGGATGTCTTGCACAATGAAATTAGAAGCCACTTAGTTGACCAATTTCTAAGTCAGAAGTAAAAAGAGAAAAGTATTGGGAAAGCTTTCACCCTGACAGTAATAATGGGCTTACAGAGGAACAATTTTCATAAACAAAGCCTTGGCTAATATTAGAATTTGCCTCATATAATTTCTTGGTTTAACATTTACATGGACTCACTTTTCAGGAAGTAACAACAAAAGGTATCACCCGCTGGTTGCCCCATATTTCAAAGTGCTTTCAGCTAATAATATATTTACTATATACTAATGCCTCATGAAGGAGATGTTATCCTCATACACGAACTGTGACCGTAAAAGTCACGATCAATTTTCCTTATAACAGAAACAGATGGTCCCATAATCAAAAGGGAGAATGTAATCCACAGGTTTAGAAGTAGGGTCTTGTGTGAGAGTCTGAAAATAATTTGAACAGCTGGCAGGCTTTAGGGTCTATCCCAGGCACTGGCTAAAGAGGCCCACCTCCCATTAGCACATGCTTCCCACTCCTCTTTCACCGGAACTCTGGTAGTAAATTAGAATCTTCAGGAATTATGAGAATGAAAGACTAAGAAAAGATGTTCTGAGAGCTTTCCCATAGTTGTTGCCACCTGTTTTTTGATCAGCCTGGCTGTATAAATTCAAAAGATCATTCAAAATGGGAGTTAGAAGACATCTCAGCATCCATCTAGTCTAATTCATACAAGAAAGAAATCTTCCTTATACCAGATCTGACATATGGTCATCCACCCTGCCCCAGTTCCTTCCTAGGATATCGCTGTTATACTGACCACATTCTATTCTCTTCCCCATTTTAATCTATTAGTTAATTGATTTAGCTCTTTACTGATGTCTCCTCTTGAGTTCCTTGACCCCTTATTCTATTAAAGACTTTATACTGCCAGACTTCAGCCTGGGATTATTTTCATTAAAAAAAATTATTCTTGGATTACTTTCCACCATTCCCAGCCTTTCCACCATCCTTACATGCTGTTAAACAAAGTTAAAGAAAACAATGAAATCATGCTGACTGGGTCCACTACAAAATTATGTTACATATCCTCAACTGAAAATAAAAAGTACACATTTTTTCACTGTGGCAAGCCAATCATTTTATGCATTCCTACATTAATGGCCATCTCATTCCCCAGTGGCTTTTTGAATATATTTTATCCCTCCTCAAACTTCCCAAAACTCCCCTTCCCCTACTCTTTCTCAGATGAGAATCTTGCCTCCTATTTCACTGAAAAAAATTGAGCTCCCTCTTTTTCTCTTCTCCACACTCCACATTACTCTGATGCCTTCCCCAACTATCTATTCCTTCTCATAATGCATATATTCCTTACCAAACTCCTATATATTTCACAAGTAATCCCATGCCATCCTTTCTCCTCCAACAGATTGCCCTCTTATCACTCCCACTCTCTCACTAATCTTTAATTTCTCCTGGGCTCCTGCCTGCTTCTCTCTGACATACAAGCATACCCATATCCCTCATACCTCATCCTCAAAAACTCTCATCTTTCTCCCTAAGTCTCCCATCTTCTTTCCCTCTGTTAAGAGCACAATTATCCTTTCAATTATTCACCCTGGTTCATGCCCTTAAGAGAGTGAAAGGAATACTGACTCTAAAAATTAGTTGGATTTACTCAAGCCTCCATTTTTCCAGGAGTGTCTGATACATAACAATAATCCTTTGCAACTACAAGCTAAGCTTGAGAAACAGGGACCTACGAACTGAACTCTGCCCTAACTACACCAACTGTAGATGAGAACAATCCTAGGAACCTTTCCTGATAAGATGATCATTATCTCACCTGGAGGAGCTCCATAGATTTCCAGATAAGATAACTTATCAGCCTATCTCCTAGAGACCCCAAAAGTCACTCCAAGTTGCTACTGTCAAGAATTTGCTGTTACACTTGTCCCTCAAACAATAATCTTGCTTTTTTTTCTTTTTCTCTTCCTCATCTTTCAAACTATAAAAGCTAACTAATTTCTGTATCTATGGGCTGTATCTAATGGGCTCCTCTCATTAGGAGAGAGGTTCCTGCATGCATCTATTTCATTCCACTGAGAAGAATATATTTAAATACCCTTTTCTTCTTCCACAGTTTCTAGTGTCTTTCACTCATTTTGACTGGTTCAATAGGATCAGACACTAGGGAAGATAGTGGATTGACACTGTCATCACTTTACACTTCAAACATACTGTTTAGTCTTCCTGATTCATCTTTTCCTCTCCACCAGTCCACCCTCCTCTCAGCTATTCAGTATCTTCCTAAATCACAGCTCTGATCATGTCACTCTCACATTCAATAAACCCAAGTGCCTCCCAATTAGTCCCAGAAACAAATGTAAAATTGCATTTTTTGCTTTTAAAACTTTTCATAACCTGGCCCTTTCCTACTTTTCTAGACTTCTTGCACTCTACTATTCTCCACAAAGTCTATGATCAAATGACATTGTACTCCTTATGTTTCTCCAGCAACAAAATCCATCTCTTTATTCCATGCATTTTGACTAACTGTCCTGTTGGCATGGAATTCTCTCCTACTTCATCTCCACCTCTTTGCTTCCTTTAAGACTCAGCTAAAATCCAACCTTCTGCAAGAAAATTTTCCCAATCTCATTTAATGTCATTATCTTTCCTCTAAAATAATCTCTAATTTATCTTGTATATATCTTGTTGTATATAGTTATTTGTATATTATCTCCCTGTTGGACTGTGAACTTCTTTCAAGGAAGGATTTTTTTTGTTTATTTGCTTTTTGTCTGAATTTTTTCACATTTTTAAGTTTATTTTAGCACAAGTAGGAGGCATAATGCATAGAGAAATTTTGGCCTTGAGTTAGAAAGACCTCAATTCAAATTTGCCCTCAGTCACCTACTGTCTATGTGACCCTGGGCATGTTACTGGATTTTTTTCCCTCAATTTTATTTTATTTTATTTTTTATAATTTTTTATTTTTAGAAAAATTTTCCATGGTTACATAATTCATGTTTTTACTTTACCCTTCACCCCCTTACCCTCCCCCCTCCCCACCGTAGCTAACTCGCATTTCCACTGGTTTTAACATGTGTGGTTAGTCAAGACTTATTTACACATTACTGATAGTTACATGGGTGTGATCTTTTCAGGTCTACATCCCCAATCATGTCCTCATCAACCCAAGTGTTCAAGCAGTTGTTTTGCTTTTTTTTTTCATTTTGAGTTGTTTTTGTTTTTGTTTTATTTTGATCCATCTTTGTATTCCTCCCCAACCTGCACTTAGCAGAGTTCCTAGCACATGTTAATAGTCACTTAATAGATACTTATTGGCTGATTGAAGAACTCTTTAAAAAATGGGAACCTTCAATTTTTTGTAGTCTGTCCTAATTGCTTAGAAATTTTTTCCTAAATTTGTCTCTTTGCAGCTTCCACTTGCTTCTTGTTGGTTCTACTCTGTAGTACCAAGCAGAACAAAGCTAATTTCTTCTCCACAAGAATAGTCTTTCAAATATTTGAAAGTATCTGTCGTCATTCTCTCCTGGAAACCAAGTTTTCTTTTCTCCAGGATAAATATGACCAGTTCCTTACACCAATCCTCATATGTCAGGGTCCTTCATCAGCCAAATTATTCTCTAAACCGTTTTCTATCTCATCAATATCTTTCTTGAACTGCAGTGCCCAGAACGGAATACAACATTTCAGTTGGAGTCAGTCTTAAGAGGGTAGAATACAGTGGAACTATCAGCTCCCTGGTATCTATGCCCCTTTTGATGTAAATAGAGATCATATTACCTTTGAGGAATTCTTCATAACACTTGAGATTTCAGTTTGCTAAAATTCTCATATCCTTTCCAGAACAATTGTTGTCTGCCCACTTCTTTATCTTATACTTCCAAAATTGATTTTTTGCATCTAAGCTGTTTACCTGAAAAATACAGAACTACCAATGGTTTTTTTTTTAATGGAGGCAGACACATTAATCTGGGAAGCTGCACAGAAACACTGGAACTTCCAATAAACTGCAGAACTGCAAGGTACCTAAGTAGATTTTTGGAGAAGAAGGAGGGCATAGCTCCTGCATGGAGTTATAAGAGCTTAGGTATGAAACAATAGCCATAGTCAAAGGTGGTTAAGAGTGGACTAGATGCAATAGCCAGAGGCTAGGGCGGCGTTGGAGAAGGTGTGGTACATGTGCAGAGCTGGCACTTGGGGAGCTGCTGCTCTGCTCTCCCTCTTCCCAGCACCAGAGGACATTTTTTGCATGCCCTGCTCCTCTGCCCAACTGCCCAAACCAAGCACTTCCTCCCTCAGCTCTCTCCAATAATGCTGGGGCTCACAAACAGCTTGAATCTGCCATCTAGGCACTACAATTTAGAAAAAGGTCAACAATGTGAATGGACAAGTAATTAAGGTTTTAATTGTCCTTTGCTGAGTTCTGGTTTAGGTGATTAAAATTTACTTGAGGATTTATTGTTATCTGAGACAGGAGTAAATCCAGGGTTTCAGAAGACAAGGTTGTAAAAATATAAATAATTCACATTGATCTCCTTTAGTTTTCATCTTATTAGATTCTGTCCAGTACTCTAATCTGTTAAAATCCTTTCAGGCCTTGGCTCTGTTATCCAGAGTGTTAACTGTCCCTCTTACTTTTGAGTTATCTGCAAGTTGAATGAGTATATTAACTCTTCCTTTATCCAAATCATCAATAAAAATGCTGAACAGCACAAAGTCACCCAAAGAAATCTAGGGAACTCCAGTGGAGATCTCCTACCCTGTTGACATTGAACCATTAATAACTTGCCCTTTGAGCCCAGTCATTCACACAGAACTGATTGTATTATCATCTAATCTACACCTCTTTATCTTTCTCACAAGAATATTAGAGGTGTGTTATCAAAATCTTTACTAAATTTTTTGCTAAACTATATCTACAATATTCCCTTATCCACTAATTTAGTAATACTGTCACAATATAAGTTTAGTCTAGCATAGCCTATTTTTGATGAAGCCATGGTGACTCTGTAGTCACCACCTTTCTTTCCATCCACTAACCATCTCTTTTTTTACTTGAAATTTTAATTTATTTTTAAATATTTTTTCATGTTTACATGATTCATTTTCTCTCCCTCCCCTCTTCCAGAATCAACAAGCAATTCCACTGAGTTGTAAAACTGTTATCATTTGATACCTATTTCCACATTATTCATTTTTACCATAGAGTAATCCTTTAAAGCCAAAACCTCAAATCATATGCTCATATAAACAAATGATGTGATAAATCATAAGTTTTTCTTTTGCATTTCGACTCCCATAGTTCTTTTTCTCAATGTGGCTAGCATTCTTTCTCATAAGTCCTTCAGGAATGCCCTGGATTATTGTATTTCAACTAGTAGTAAAGTCCATTACATTGGTTTGTCCCACAATGTTTCACTTTCAGTGTACAATGTTCTCTTGGTTCTGCTCATTTCACTCTGCATCAGTTCTTAAAGGTCTTTCCAGTCACAATAATCTCTTGAATGATATATTCTAATATTTTTCTGGAAATTTAAGTAATGTTCGATGCTCTACCACTGATGGGCAAACTTTTTAAAGAGGGGGCCAAAGAAAAGGAAATGCTCATCTGTCAGTCTGTTTCTAAGGCTACTCTTTGGAAGTTTCATTGTATTGTATTCTACTCATTGTATTTGTCAGATTAGGAATAATGTTCCAATGCCAGATAGAACGTTTCAGCCCTCCCCCACCCAATCTGGCCCACAGGCCGTAGTTTGCCCATCATTGTCTATACTACATAAACTCTTCTGTATTTTTTTTTATTTTTTTATTTTTTTTAAACCCTTGTACTTCGGTGTATTGACTCATAGATGGAAGATTGGTAAGGGTGGGCAATGGGGGTCAAGTGACTTGCCCAGGGTCACACAGCTGGGAAGTGGCTGAGGCCAGGTTTGAACCTAGGACCTCCTCTCTCTAGGCCTGACTCTCAATCCACTGAGCTACCCAGCTGCCCCCTGTATTTCTTTTTTTAAAAAAATTTGGGACATCTGCCCTCTCCAATCTTTTGGTACCTCTCCTATATTCTATGATCTTTACAATCTTTCTGTGGGTAGTTTGGCAATCACATCTGCTTGGTTGTTTTGTTTTTTGGTTTTTGTTTTTTTTTTCAGGAAATGAGGGGATTGTTCATCTGGACTAAGTGAGTTGAATTCATTAAGGACAGTGGGGTGCTCTGTTATCATTTTTTTCCTTCTCTTAGCTATCATCTCTCTGTTAAACATTTTTGGTCCTTTCATTTGCAGTTCAAAGGTCATTCTCCTTGGCAGTGAAAACAGAAAAAGAATTGGTTAATTCTACCTTCCTTCAGTTTTCAGTTACCATCATTTTATCCAATCCCCAACACAAGAAAAGGTCATACCATATCTTTGATCCATGTTTTGCTCCAAATATAACTTTAACAATGTTTTTTGTTACCCTTAGCTTCTCTCTCCAACTTCCACTAACTCTACACTTTAGCATTCTTGACTCTCTCTCTCTCTCTCTCTCTCTCTCTCTCTCTCTCTCTCTCACACACACACACACACACACACACACACACACACACACACACACCACCACCACCACCCAGGACTGTACTTTACTCTTGTTTTTATTCTCTATTATGGCCTTATTTCCATTTTCTGTACATTTTTTGTTAAAATTTAAGTTAACTCAAAATTGCCCTGGGCATACACATCGGCATCTTCATCTAAACTTCATTTTGCAACTTCATTGTAATTGTTTAGCTTTGTGTATATGGAATTTCATTCTTGAATGTCTCCCTTTTCTCTCAGGCTGATTTCCTCTGACACATTTACTCCATGGGATGCTATGTATTTTTTCCCCAAAATTTTTAAAATCTGTTTTCCCAAAATCTGTTGCATTTCTGACTATGACTAATTTATCTCTCTATCACAAATTCTAGATTAAATAGATCATTTCTCCCAAAAGTTCCCATCATTTCCAATCCAATAACCAATTGTTCCTGTTATTGAGAATCAGATACGTTCTAAAATGCCTTCTTATTGGTTTCTCACCTTTGGAAAGCTGAGTGCATCACTAAGTCAAGTTAAGGAGTTATGAGCTATTCTGTTTTTGGCAGAGGGAGAACTCCAGGAGTCTATATAATTGAAGTCTTCCATCACTGCAAGATATCATTCCTGGATTTTAAGCCTGTGATGTTTTCCAAACTCCTGACCTATCTCCTCTTGCTATCCAGGTGGTTTATAATATAATTCAATAACAAAATCACTTCTTTCTTCTTCCTTAGACTGTCACCCAATCTTATGGATATCCTCAAATAATGCTATTCCTTCCCCCCATGGTTCAGTCATTGGTTTCATCCCAATAAGTCTCTAGGATATCTTTGAGCCCCAAATTCTCTCCTTGTATTAGGTCCTCCATCTCCTCTTAGCTTTGGCAATTTTGTACAAATATTTGAGACCAGGGACTGTATGCTGACTCCTTTATTGAACTTTGTCCCCTATGAAAGTGTCTCAGCTGCTATTTTTCTCCATCCTGAGTATTCTCTAGACTAGAGCCATCTAAATTGGGGAAAGGTGGAGTGGTTTTATATGCTGTGTTTCCCCCCATCCTTTTTCATTTAAAACCCTCTTGACTATATTTGTAAGGAACCTGGAAAAAAGCTTTTCTTAAAATATACCTGTTTGAGATATAATCCATATCTGGTCAGGCAGGGTCTCTATCAAGTTTGTATTGGAAGATATGACCCAAAAAGTCAATCCCATTTTCAGACACCAAAATCTTGGCTGGCTGTTCACTTCCCAGTGAACTTTTTCCCCTTTTCTACTTCTCTGTCCTTCAATAGGAAATAGTGAGAAAAATACTACCTGTCTCCATATGATACTTGCCAAGACTTCATAATCATTGGCAGTACTTCTGAGGTTCCTTCTGAAAGTGACATTTCTATGTATATAAATTATCATGAGTACATAAGAATCATCTGTTTAAGTATATCTTGGAAGGTTCTCTGGTCTATCTGAATACCTACCAGAGGAAGACCACTCTATATTCTCTATTGTTATCAAGCTGACAAATAGTCAGTTCCCCTGAGCAGAGAATCACTGTGTTTCTATTATCTTTCTCTTCTTCTTCAGACCCTTACTGGATGATCTCTTACCCAACAGCTTCTGTGATTCTCCTATATCATTCTTTGGAGTACAAAAAAACATACTTTCCTCATCTAAGTATCTAGTTCCTTCCTCTTAGAAAGACACATAGATTTGTGTTTAAACTTTCAGGATAAAGCTATCCTTTTCTTCTCCTTTCTTCTCTGTTTAGTATTCTTCTATCATAATTCTAATAATATTTGTCAACCGTTTTCCATTTCACATTTTTCCCCTCCTGGCCAATGAAGCCTTTCTTGTCCTTCCTTTAGGAATCCTACATTCTCTACAACAACCTGCAGTTTGAAAAAGCATTCTTCAAATCCCTTCACCATCTCCCCCAAAAGAGAGATTAGCAAACAGGTGGAACACAGAAAACAGGCATTTTTGAAAGAAATATGAACATCAAACGTTTGCCATAAATTCCTTCACAATTTCCCCTACTCTCTATCATGATTGACATTTTAAGTCAGTCAGTCAACAGCAATTTATTACTTACTAGCAAAGTGCTGAGGATACAAAGAGAGTCAACATGGGTTCTTACTCTCCAGGAGCTTATGTTCTAATGAAGGAGATGCCACATAAATAACAATGTACATAAAAGATTTATAAAGAGTAGATGAAAGGTAATTTTAGCAGAGAAGGCTATAGGTTCAAGGGGAACCAGGAAAGATATCTTGCATAAGCTGGCATTTGAACTGAGTGCTAAAGGAAACAAGGAAAACTAAGAGGCAGAGTTGATAAAGAGAGAATTTCTGGCATGGGCAATCAGTAAAAGGCATGAAGGCAGAAGATAAAGTGTATAAGCTACAACCAATAGGTCAATGTAGCTAAGTGATAAATGTGTGAAGAGAACTAAGGCATAAGAAGACTGGAAAGGTAGAAAGGTTTAGTTTATGAAAAACTTTCAGTGTCAAACAAAAGAGTTAATATTTGATCCTGGTAAAAGGGAACCACAGTGACTTTTTGAGTAGAGCAATAAAATGGTCCAATTTAGTCTTTTGAGAAATCCATTTCAAAGCTGAGTGGGAAGATGGATTAAGAATGAGGAGAGAGTTGAGGCAGGAAGACCCATTAAAACTATTATTGTTAATTTAATAGTAATGGCAAGAAAGAAGACCTGAACTAGTAGTTTCATGAGAGAAAAGGGGGCATATAGGATAGATGTTGTGAAGGTAGAAATGACAAAGGGATTGGATATTTGTGCTGAATGGTAGTGAACAGCCTAGTTGGAGAGTCTTGCTTCTTTGAAACTGTGAGTCTTTATACTTCTAATTATTGAATATGTTAAAACTTCTTACACATAATATCATCTCTAATGTCAGCTCAATTTTTTTTACTTTGCTTCAAAATAAGTCACTTCCTTTAGTCTTGCACTAATTTACCTCGTTTACCAATTTGCCTTACTCATAAATCTGTTCTATAGATTTGCTTGACCCTCTAATTGTTCTACTTTCCTTTCTTATGTACTTTATAGAGCCAATTACATTCTCCTTCCCCTTCTTGTCTCTACTCCTTCAGATACTACTTTGCACTCTTCATTGATCCTCTTTGGTTTCCCTTAATCCTTTAAAATAGCGTTTGTAGTAGTCCTCAGGCCTGGACCAGCATCTGAATCTGGAAACTATTCTTTAGTTTTTCCTCAACTTCTCCTCCCCAAATTTAATCTCTGACCCCTTGGAGATGCAATTTGAAGATTCTGAGACATTAACCCTAAAAATACCCTTCTCTTATTTTTTGAAATATTTTATTTTTCCTCAATTGTATGTAAAAAACAATTTTTAAGTTTCTTTTTTTATTTTGAATTCCAAATTTTCACCCTCTTTCACACCCTTACCCTTTTTCTTATTGTTAATAAAAAATGTTAGTGATTGTAATATGTTCAAATGATTTTTGCTGTTGTCATGAAACATGATAAGAGTCTAGAAAAAATAGCTCACTTTAGGGGAAAGGGCACATAAGTATAAGACATAAAAGATAAGCAGAACAAATGATTTATAGCCATTAATTAAATTTGGAAAAGGTATGAATAATCACTGTGTTCAGCATCTGTCATTTAAAGTGTGCAAATGACTTGGAATTTGAATTGTTCCTCAGCCTGAATCAATCAACAAATCATCCGATTTGTATTTATTAAGTGCTTACTGTGCTCCTGGACCTGTGCTAGAAGAAAATGTAGGGTGAGGGAAGGTATGAATTATGAAAGGCTTTGAATGACAAATAGATTTCATATTTGACCTTGAGGGCAATATGAACCTACAAGAGCTCATTGAATTGGGGGGCTGACATAGTCAAACCTGCTCTTAGGGAAATCACTTTGGTGGTTGAGTGGAGGACGAACTGGATTAGGTAGAGATTTGGGCCTTTCCCTTAGTTGATATACTATATCAAACATAGACCTGACTGGCTGAGGAAAAGAATCATGCCATGGCTCCACTGAGTACCCAAATTGCAATGTAACTGGGAGTTAGCTCCTTGTACAGGAAGATAAGATTGCAACAAATACAGCTCTGCCTGTAACACATTTTAAGCATCCATACTCAATAGAAAGAACTGCCACCATTTACTGTGTGATATATGTTTATGGCTCTGCCATTTTTATTTCTTGCCTTCTGTTGGCATCTATAATGTACTAAGAGATTCATGACTGGGACTTTGAAACACCTGAATAGAGACAGCTTACAGCGATTGTTATAAAGATTTACCATGAGCCCAGCATCCAGAGCAAGTTTACTCTGAATTCCTTCTTAATGTCTTATTCACAATGACATACAGAACCCAAAATGAATATTCAGTCACTAGTTGTTGTTTTTTATAATAGGTGAAAATATGTTGGAATTGTTGACAAATTGGAGGGTGGAGTTGGGCTGGAGGTTCTAGAACTTTGGTTTCCTCAGTATAAGGAAAGCCTACACTGTGAATTTTTACACATCTGGAAACTTAACCAATGCAAATAAACAGCTGTTTTGAAACTTCTAATCTTAAGACTTTCCTAGAACACAAAGAAGTTAACATGCCTGGCTCACATCAGCCAGCAAACATCAAAGAACCTAAAAACCTCATACAAAGGGACTTCAGCAAAAGTAATGACTATCCCTCAAACACCTTAACCACTCAGTACCTCAACCTGCTAGCTTCCTAGGACCTACTCCTCCACCCCATTCCCCCTTGGAATCAATAGGCAGTATTTATTCTAAGACAGAAGGTAAGCATTTAAAAAAAAGATTATGCTACCTACATTGAGGATATGGTTTATAATATTGCTTTATGATGACTAGTGTTTTCCACGCTCCTAACTGTAGATAGTACTCTGGTTGGTGAATGCAGGGCTCAGTCTCTGTACAAAATGCCTATCTTTGTATTAACCTCATTATGTTATGATATATCTTTTGTCATTACTGAAAACCGATCACCTCTGATTTCTGTGGACAAATGAGTCAGAACTGTAGAGTTCTGGGAAATAGTTCCAGACCCCATCATGATCAGTAATCTCCCATGTTTACAGTGTCTCTGTAAAAGAGGGCATTGTAACTCTGCTTCGCAATAAATTAAGACAGTCTTTTGTTTTTTTTCAAGGTTTCTGAGATCTTCTATATTTTGTGAGACACATTATATTGTTCATTTTTCTTCAACAGGTTACCATGATGTGTTTTATTAAAACCTTGATGTTCAGAGTTGAATATTTATAAAAGAAAAAAAACTTACATTGTTTAGGGCAGTGATGGGCAATCTACAGCCTGAGGGCCAGATGCAGGCCCCCTGAACTGTTCTATCCTGCCACTCCTAATCTGATGAAAACAGTGAGTAGGATACAATACAATGAAACTTTGAAAGAGTTGTCTTAGAAACAGACTGACAGATGAGCATTTTCTTTTCTTTGGTCCCCTCTTTAAAAAGTTTGCCCATCACTGGTTTAGGGGAATCAGAGGGGATCTGACCCAACATGTGGAATTGTTCATAATTATCTATCCTGGTTGTTAAAATAGGAAAAGATATTAAAGACTGTCTAATCCAGAGGTTCTTAATTTTTTGTATCCTTTTGACATTTTTATTAGCCCTTTATAGAATAATGCTTGTAAATGTATACAATAAAACACATATGATTACTAAGGAAACCAATTATTTTAAAATATAATTTTCAAAATATTTTCTAAAACACTACTTGATGAACCCAAGAAACTCTTAGTTCAAACCATTTATAAGTGAGAAAACCATTTCCATTCATTTGAATTCTACATTTAAGATGTTTGAGGTATTGTGCTAAGTTCCACATATACAAAGAAAAAAAATTCTTCCCTCAAGGAGTTTACATTCTTTTGTGGAAGACACAATATGGACACATAAATAAATAGAAATTGCATCCAAAATAATAAAAATTTCTAGATTGGGAAGACATTGACCACTTTAGAAAACTGGAAAAGCCTTTGGACAAGGAGGTAACTTATGCTCTATATCTTCCAAGAATTTGAGGAATTCCAAGAGGAAAGATTGGAGTGGATTTTAGTCAAGGAAACAAATTGTATAAAGACATTAGGTTTGAAAATGTAATATCATCTATGGAGAACAGTTAGCTAACCAGATCAACTTGAATGAAGACAGTATAAAGGGAAGAAGTAAAAAATCAGCATGGAGAGGTAGATAAAATTTAGATTATAGAGGGCAAAAATGGCAAGCTTAGGATCTTATATTCCTCTTAGAGGTAATTTAAACTATTGAAGTTTTTGAGGGACCATAGCGATGAAAGGAAGAAGAGTTCATATAGGCAGATTTGTGGTTGAAATAAGTCAGTTCGACAGCTTGGCACAGAAATGTGTGCTAACAATTATTCAATAAACATTAACCAAGTGCCTACTCAGTTTGTGCTAAACAATGTGTTAGGACTTGGTAATCTGAAAACACAAAAATGAAATAATCCCTTCACTCAAGGGGTTTATATCCTACTGGGAAGAACAACATACACAAAATATACATAAGTTAATAAAAATTAATAGGATCAAAGAAGTGCTCAAAGTTATTTGTTATCAGGTAGTATTTGAGTTGAGCACTAAATAGAACTTGGTATTACAAGAAGAAAAGGTGAAGAATGACAGTATTCTAGGTATAAAAGACAATCTAGAGGAGTTGTTTTTAATAGCATGTAGGCAACTGATTTCTTAGACCATCTGGTGAAGCTTATGGACTTTTCTGAATATTTTAAAATGCATAAAATAAAACATATATAACTTAAAAGGAAACCAATTACATTGAAATAATAATGGAATTTTTGCCATCTACATTCATATACCCTCTAAAATATATTATGTCCCTGGAGTCCAAGTTAAGAACCACTAGTCTAGAGAAAGGTATGGAGACAAAAGATATTGGAATGAAAAGCAAGCACCATAGTTTAGTTTGGTTGGAAAATAGAATGCATGAAGAAAAATAATGGGAAATGAGTCAGGAAATATAAATTGACAGTAGCTTGGGAAGAGTTTTTTTTTTTTTTAACCCTTGCCTTCTCTCTTTAGAATCAATACAATGTATTGGTTCCAAGACAGAAAAGCTGTAAAGGATGGGCAGTGGGGGGGGGAGTGGGAGGGTTAAGTGCTTGACCAGGGTCACACAGATAGGAAGTATTTGAACACAGGACCTTCTAAGCATGACTCTCATTGAGCCACCTCTCTACCTATCCCACGTTAAGCGTTTTAAATAACAAACAGAAGAGGTTTATTTTTATCCTAGAAAAAGCAGAGACTCACTTAGCCTCATAAACTGGGGCACTGTGTTCAAAACTGTATGATCCTGGGCAAACTCACTTAACTCCAGTTGTTTAGCCCTTACTGCTTTTCTGCCTTGGAAACAGTATTTAGTATGGATTTTCAAACAGAAGATAAGGGTTTTTTGTTTTGTCTTGTTTTGTTTCATTTTAAAGTATCAGAGTTTAACAGTTGTGCATGTAGTGAGTTGGAGGGATGAAGTATTAGAAGCAGAGAATTCAGTTAGTAGCTATCCCAGTATTTCAGGAGAGTGCTGATGAGAATCTGAACTAAGTTAATGCCTGGGTGAATGGAAAAGAGAGTTATAGAAAAGAGGCTTTTGATGAAGAACTAACAAAAGATGAGGTGAGGGAGAAGGGAAAGATGACTGAAGCTGCAAACCTATAGGAAGAAGTTACAGACAAGCAGATTCCATCTCAATATCGGGGGGAAAAAGATTCTTAATAATTAGAGTTCCCCCAAAATGGAACTGCTACCTTTTAAAGTTTAATATATTCTAATTATATTTTTATATTCTAGAATAGTTTAATAAATGGTCTCAATAATTTGGCAGTTTTGATTTTCTGGAATAATTGAGATATAAGAAAACAGACTTACTAAAGTTTAGTAAAATATTAATTTAAAGAGTTATGATAGCAACTCAATTATTAAGGTCATATAATTGATAAAGATAAGAGTGACTTTCCTAGAATAATAAGCAAGTGCTTTATTCCATAGGGATTTTGTTATCTGATACCATATGAGATCAGACACTCAGAATATTTTAGACAATGGTAATGGCAGAAAACAGCTTTTTTGATATTTTCCCCCCAACAAAAGCTACATTATTAAATTCACCTTTGTGTTCCAAGCCTACTTTATACTACTAGGTTTTCTTTTATTCTGTTTTGCTATTTAGTTCTTTTAGAGGAAGTGATTTTTTTGAGGAGTGATTTTTTTCTCATCACACTAAAAGGAAATATTTTTCTTATTAGGGGTGAAGGGCAAAGAGACAAAAAATAGATGAAAGATATTGTTTTCAAGTTCTTTACAAACTCATTAATCTTTCTCAATATACTATATGAGAGATAAAAGAATTCTACACTTCAAAAAACAGTGAGGACTAGGGTTCTTCCCTCCTTCTCTACCACTTGCCATATTATGGCATGGAAGTTTTCAACAAATTATACATGAAGAATTCCACATTGGGTAATAGGACATATTAAAATGAGAAGGAGAACTTGGAAGAGAAAGAGAATCCTAATTTCATGCCACAGACATTTTTAACAACCAAATCTTTGTACATATCTATTCATTGAATGTCAGCATATTTGTTATGAAGGAAAAAATGCTTCTGTGACATATATTCTCTTTTTCTCTGGACCTCACATTTTATTGGTATAGGGAATTTATGCTGAGGAAACTCCTTCAGGAATGCAGATTGACAGCTGGCCTGCCCGTAAGAGTTAAGTGGTTTGACTATAATCATACAGACCATCTGCTTCAGAAGTAGTACCTGAACCCAGATCTTTCTGACTCCAGGAATGGCTAATTATCCCACAAGGATTTTCTCTTATTACATTTAAATTATAACACAAGGAAAATGGAATATGCTATGCTATGATTAGAATTATTTTTTATTTATTTATGATGGCACATTGAGTCTCAGAACACTCTTTTTACCAGAAATGAGATATTATGCTGAATGTGAATAGGATGGAAAACTGACAATACACATTTTTAAGGGTCCTTAGGTTCCTCCTAGCCCCCAGTAGATGATATTGAATGAATTGTGAGCATCAAAATTACTAGTGTAGCCAAAATTCAAAGGGAATTCTGTCATACTAGAAGATATGCAGCAGGGTCATCTCTTTTCTCTTCAAGGTGGTCTTTGCCAGCCAGGACTCTTACATATTGATGAGATGGGACAAAGGAGGATATTTAAATAGTGCTGCCCTGTGCTGAAACTGGCAATAAGATAAAGAATGTTGACTTCTATAAGTATAAACTATCAGTCTTTGCTGTAGTATTTGTTAACTTGCTTTTTTATTTAATTTCATAGTTTGTGGTTACTAGTTCATTTCTTCAGGAATTTTTAATCACTATATATGTACATATATGTATATATAAACCATAATATGTACACATATGTATGTAACTATGTATAAATACTTAAATATAACTATAAATATATAAGCAAACTCCCTTTTGTGGAATATCTTGCATGGTAATAAGATGTTTGCATGCATAGAAAACAATGATTTGCTTCCCAATAGCTGGATTTCATATGCATTTTAGTCTTCTACCTTCATCTTAACTACAGGTTTTATATGGAATCATTTCCAATTTCTGAGTGATATCAAGACTTGGAGAGAATTCACAACATTGTTTTTCTTTTCCTAATTCATATAACTTATACTTTTTCACACAGATTTAAATAGTGGAAATTATACACTTTATCAGCAGAGAAAACTTTTGTAATTCCAGCTCAGTTTGATTTAAAGATGTTTAAAAGACATGAAAGTGAGTCCTTCATTAGCATTACATCCGATCCAATGCAACAAGCATTTATTTGTTCTCAGTTTAATTTTTTTATTTTTAATTAAGAAGCACCTCCCTTTATCAATCTGCCCCTCCCACTTGGCAAATAAAAAGGAAAATCAAAGCCCTCAATACATCATTGCATAGTCTGGTGAAACAAACCTTAGTCTTGTCTCACAATATATGTCTCTCTCCACATTTCAAGGTCATCACTTTCTGTCAGGAGGTGAATCATATGTTCCATTCTCATTCCTCTGAATTCATGGTCTATTCATTGTGTCAACCAGAGTTACAAAGTTCCTCATGGCTGGTTTTCTCTACATAAAATCATTACATAAATTGTTTTATTAGCTCTGTTCACTTTTTTTCTGTATCAGTTCATAAAAATCTTCTGTTTCCTCCTTCCTTTGTCCATTTCATCACTTATGGTATAATAATATTCTCTTACATTTTTATGCCATGATTTGTTAAGTCATTCACCAAGAAAATGCCCATTTAATTTACAATTTGGGGCTGCCTTGAAAAAATTGTCATAAATATGTTTGTAGATATGAATCTTTTTCCTCTCTCTTTAATTTCTTTAGGGGTCTAGACTGGCAGTAGAATTGCTGAGTCAAAGAATATCACAGTTTGGTAACTTTCTAGGTATATTACAGCTCCACCAAAAATATCTTTATATACCTATTTTCCCACAGACTCTCCAACAATAGTCACATTCCTCTTTTGTTATTTTTGTCTCTCTAATAGGGGTAAGGTAGAACATGAAAGTTGCTTTGTTGTACATTTATTTACTTACTGATTGAGAACATTTTCCTGATTGATTGTTCATAGCTTAGGTTTTTTTCCTTTGAAATCTGCTGGTTCATATCTTTTGACCATTTAGCTATTTGGGGAATGGTTCTTTGTATAAATTGGATCATTCCTTCATATAGTCTGAATATCAGAGAAACTATAACAAGTATCATAAAGGAATCTTTATGTGCAAGGTATTAGGCACTACATGACATGGAGATAGAAAAATGTTATGCAAAGACTACTGGAAGAAAAGAATATTGACATCTAGGTCTCCTGCAAGAGGTAGCACATGACCTGAGTCCTGAACTAAAGAAAGGATTCTAAAAGTCAAAGCTAAGGAAGAAGTATATTCCAGACAAGGGGTGGAACAGGAGCAGCATATACCAGTGTCCAAAGATAGGAGAAAATGTGTCAGGTTTGGAGAATAGCAAATGAGGCAGTTGGGCTAGACTACAAAGTATGTGAAAGGAGTGGGGGGGAATGTGAAATAAGCTGAGAAAAGTAGAAAGGACTGTGACTGTGAAGGAAATTAAATATTAAACTAAATCATTACATTTTATTCTATAGCATCATTGGAAGTTCTAAAGCAGGGGAATTAACATGATCAAAGTTATGTTTTAAAGAGATTATTTTGAAAAAAATAGATTATTTTGGCACTGGTAGAGGGGGAAACAATGAAAGCCACATGATAATTAAGATGCTGTTGTTGTTCAGGGGAGAAATGAGAGATTTTACAAATGGATATCTTATTGGTTATGAATGTAGAACTGTCAAGACAAGGCAACTAATTCAATATAGTGAGAGATAAGGAAAAATAAATAATTCCAAGATTTGGGATAGGAGTGACTAGAAGGAGATTCTCAACAGAAATAGAGCTTTGGAGGATGGGTTAGTTGAATCGCAGGGTAAGTTAATAAATTCTGTTTTGTCTATATTGAGTTTGTAATGTTTTCACTATACTCACTTTGAGAAATCTAACAGGAAGCTCAAGATGTAAGAGAGATACTGTCTAATTATGCAGACCTAGGAGACATCTGCACAGAGACCATAATAGAACCACTTGGAACTGGTGGACTGATCAAGAGGAAGTGTAGAAAAAGAGGACAATAAGGTGGAAGATTGAGACTTGGGAGACACCCACAGGTAGAGAGCAGGATACAGATGATAATCTAGCAAATAAGGGTGAGTCATCAAAATGTTTCAATGAGAAACAAGTGGAATTAATGTGATGAAAAACAAAGGAGAGGAGAAAGGAGTAGTCATCCATGCCAGCTTTCGAAAAGGAATCAAGGGAAAAAAGTAATCAAGACAAATGAGGACTGAGAAAAGACTTTTGTATTTATCAGTTAGTTGTTGGTAACTTGGTGAGCACAATTTCGATTGGGTGGTGAATTCAGATGCTAGATTGTAATGAATTGTAATGAGAAACGAATGGAAAATTAAAAAGTGAAGTAATGGATTTAGGTCATTTTTAAAGGAATTTGGCTAGTAAAAGGAAGGTGAAATATAGAATGATCTCATGTATGAAAAAATAGTAAGATCAAACGAAAGGGTTTTTTTGTTTTCTTTTATTTATTTTAAAGATGAGGGAGACCTGATTGCTTTAGGCATTGGGGAATAAGTAAATAGATTCAGAATCTGAAGATTTGGGAGAGTAGGGATGATGGAAGGGTTAAGTTTTGAGAGAAAATAGGACAGAGGGAAAAGGAAGATCACGGGACTAGGACACCAGTTGACCTTGGTAAGAAGATCCATTCTCATCTTTATCCAACATTTTTTAAAAGAAGGGAGGGAAAAGGAAATAATGTCAAATACTTTTTGAGGTACACAATAAAATTTTAAAAAGAAATTTATTTTTTAAAAGAAAAGATAAGTTTAGGTTATCCATTAAGTTTTTCAGGAGTGGGGAAGGAGTATAGTGTAAAAGGCTTAATAAGATGAGGAGTATCCACTATGAGGAATTATAGGGAATACAATAAAGTCAATTAGTATAAACTAAAGGGATTTCTCTGTAGAACTGAAGACCCATTTGGCATCCATATGCATGCAGTGTTTTTATAGCACAACATTGTACAATGAACAAAGAAAAGAATATTACCATGTTGCAGTCTATTAATAATAGCTTCAATAGTGAAGGCAGTATCCCAAAGTTCCTTACTTATTGTCAAGAAGTAAGCTGGGCACTTAGAAATCCTTACTTATGGATTTCTATATTGTCTAGGCATGTAACATCAGCTCTGAAAAAGAAATCTCCCCAGTTTCTTTTTTTCCAATAACATTATTAAAATTCAAGCTTTGCCAAATTAAAAAAATATTAAAGGATAAAATGCCACTTTCTTTTCATCTCATAACATTACCAAATAGGAAACCAAACAACTACTGGTAGACTATTAAACTTGCAATATCACATTAATATTCAAGGTTACCACCTCTCACAGGAAGCCTTCAGCCACTAATTATTGAAGAACACTTCTCATGCTGTAAAAGGAGCTTCATGAAAGAAGCAATCTAAACAGTATTTTACATCATAATTTACATGATAATTGTAAGATAATTAATGGGCCAAAAAAATCCTAGTAGAATAATGATAATTCATTCTAAGAGTCAAACAATACTAATAATTCAGAAGTACAAGACTTAGTTCCTTCTCTTTTGAGACTTTTTCTCCTCCCCTATTCCCTAGAAAAACTGTTTACATTAGGGACCTGGGAGTTACTTTATCAAGTTTTTAAGGAAAACACCTATATCAAATATAGCACTGAAATATTTTTCAGAATCACAATACATTAAACCTTACTGTTTTAGTCATTCAAAGGCCATGTATTCTCTAATTCTAATGAGGAGTTCATGATTCAGAGGAAAGTTTTCTTGGCTTTGTAAGTATTTAATTGGTTCTGCATTTCTGAAAATATTTTAAAATAGGAATTGCTTTTTCTTGACACTTTAAAAATTTAGTAAGAATCACAAAACATATTTATTTTTCTTTTTACTTATAAATGTTTCAATAAAACTGAGGACAGAATTCAATAAATTCAACTAACGTTTTCTTAAGCATCTACTTTTTGTTACACATGGGATAGGAAGACTAAGATAAAACATTCCTTGCCCTCAAGGATCTTACATTTTACTGGAGAGTGGGGTGGTAAGAGGAACATAATTGTTTCATTTCACAGATAAGGAAACCAAGACACTGTAGTACCTAATCTAAAGTCACACAAATAGTAAGATAAGACAAATAATAAAGGGATTTGAATCCAAGTCTTCTGATTCTAAATATAGCACCTTCTCCTGGAGGTTGGAGGGATGATTTTGTGCAAGGAAAAAAATAAACACAATAGTTCACAGTATTAATAACAATAAAAATCACATGCAATTGCAACAAATGGCCATAAAATGGCTTTCTAAACAATATGTCTTTCATGTATGTTCTGATTTGAGCAAAGCCTAAGATCAAAAAGACTTTTCCTTAATATGATAAGCAACATTTATCTAAATCCTAGAGCTTGTATTATTTAAAATCAAGAAATATTAGAAGCCTTCTAAGCTAAATCAAGAGTTAAACAAAATACTCTAGTCTTATTGCTTTTATTTAATATGGCTCCATAAAGGCTAACAGTGGCAATGAAAAAAGAAAAATAAATTAAAATAATAAACATGGACCTGAGTAAAATTATGTCTATTCAAAGGTGATACTTGCTTTTACTTTTAAAATCCTAGAGGCTTGGTGAAAAAATTAGTTGAAATAATTTGTTATTTCACTTAAGTAGCAGGATGTAAAGTAAGCCCATAAAAATTATCAGTCTTTCTGTGTATGCTTAATAAAACTAAGCAGGAAGGTGTAGGAAAAATTTCAATTCAAAATAGGACAAAACAACTGGCAGGTAACTTATCAACACACATTCATGACTATAACTATAAAATATTTTTAAAGAAATAAAGAAAGGAAAATAATTAGAGAGATATTTATTGCCCATGATTAGACTATGCCAATGTAATAAAAATGACACTACTACCAAAATTAGTTTATATATTTAATGCCATGATCAACTATGCTAGAGTCTATCTGGCCGCTTGGAACTTATTTTTTGTTAAGATATTGGGTTAACTTCCTAGTGTTAATTTTTATGGTAGACAAATATTCAACTCCAGGAAAATGGATATGACTTCAGCAATTTGGATGTTTTGGGGAATAATGGAAATGATAGCCCATTTATGTCTACTCACCCTATGAAACTTTTATCATTATCCATCTTGTATAAATCCAACTTACTGAGCAAGTTTCACCCAAAATGCTGGGCACCTTCCTAAGTTTCCCATAACATTAAGATCACAATGGATTACTCAGGTTATTTACTTGTTATATAGTTTCATATCCTAGATCTGTTATTTGGATACCTGTGTAATCTTAGGCAAGTCTCTTCATCTCCTACAGTCTTAGTTACTTCATCTGTTAAATGGGAGGGTTGGATTAGGTTACCTAGAAGATCCCTTCAAACTTTCAATCAATTATTTTAGGAGTTCCCTATTTGTCCTTGACTTTCTACTTTCAGTCTCAGATCTCTGTCTTCAGACATCTGGAACTGGATTTCCAGAAGACATCCTAAACTAAACTTGTCTAATTCCTCCCCCATGTTCCAAATTTTTCTGTTGCTGTTAAGGGCAACATCATCCTTCCTGTCCCCTAAATTTACAGTCTAGTCATTATCCTCAACTCCTCACTATCTCTCACCACCACACACCCCCAAATCCTCTTTTGCTAAAACATGTTAGTTTCATCTTTACATTTCCCAAATATGCTCCTTTTTCTCTTCTGACACTATCACAGTTCTAGTAGACTTCTTATCCACTAACGTGATTTTCATAAACACAAATCAAAAATGTTACTTATAAACTCCAATGACGCCTTATTGCTTCCAGGTTCAAATGCAAAATATTCTTTTTGGAATTCAAAGTCTTTCATAAACTAGCCCCTTCCTACTTTTCCAGTCTTCTCATACCTTACTCCCCAACACATAACTCTTCCATCTAGTAATACTGGCTGTTGTAATGTCCAGTGTTTTCTCTGGCTGTCCTCAAAGTCTGGAATGTTCTCCCTCCTCATCTCTGCCTTTTGGTTTCCCTGGCTTCCTCCAAATCACGACCAAATCACAACTTCTACAGGAAACTTTTTTCCCAATTCCTCTTAATGCTAATGCCTTTCTCGTATTAATCATTTTCTGTTTATCCTACATATCATTTATTTATACATATCTGTTTGTTATCTGTCCCCCCATCAGATTGTGAACTCCTTAAGGGCAGGAGTTGCCTCTTTATTTTCTTTGTATCCCCAGCACTTAGCACATTGCCTGTTATGTAGCAAATGCTTAATAAGTGCTCATGTCTGAAGTAATAATAACCTAGCATTTATATAAAACTTTTGCAAAATGCTTTATAAATATTGTAATGTTTTATCTTCACAGCATGAAGTTAAGAAATAAATTTTACAGATAAGGAAACTGAGTCAGGCAGAGGTTATGTGACTTGCCTATGGTGATACAACTAATAAGTATCTGAGGTTGGATTTGAATTTGGGTCTTTCTGGTTCTAGGTCCTTTATCCCCTGCACCATGCAGGCTCTCAGCATATAACCAGTCTATGTCTTTCTTTTTCCTCTAATGCCATCCTTTACTTCAGTTCTTTTTCAAAATTGCTTAATTTGTTGGATATTGCATCCTGCTCACCCACGAACCTCTCTGTAGCCCTCTCTATGAAAATAATTTAGGGGGCAGCTGGATAGCTCAGTGGATTGAGAGCCAGGTCTAGAGATGGGAGGTCCTGGGTTCAAATATGGCCTCAGACATTTCCTAGTTTTGTGACCCTGGGCAAGTTGCCCAGTTGCCTAGCCTTTACAGCTCTTCTGTCTTGGAACCAACACATGGTATTGATTCTAAGGCAGAAGTTAAAGGTTTAAAATTAAAAAATAATAACCTAAAATTCTTTGTAAACCATTTGTTTCATGACTCACAGTTATACAATGACATCAAGAAAATATTACAGGCAAGAACCTGTTGATGATTGCAACTCAAAGGTAGTGGTAGCATTTAACCATCACACTTTTTGGTTGGGTAAAAGGTGGATGAGTAGGACTGAAATGGTAGCTCTTTTCATAGATTTTTGCCTTGCCTGGCTCCAAGTCAGACAGCCATAAATGATGATTCTCCAAGTTCCCAAAAGATTCTCTGCACTGCTGCAGAAGACCTTTATATTGATGTGGGGCTACTTAATCAGGACATTGTTCACAGTAGTGAAGCCCTTGTAAACCAACTGGCTGCTCTGTAAGAAAAAGCAGTTTGCTAGCCATCCTACTTAAGGTACAGGCAAGCTCAAGTCTGGACTATTTATTTTGGATTTCAAATTTTATTTTAGGAATATCAAATTGGGATTTTTTTATTGTTTTTCTTAAGTGAAAGGCTATTGGATAATGTAATATACAATATCAAAGCTAATATGTCTTCTGTACCTAAATTTTTCTACAACTTTTTGTAATGCAGAGATGCATTCAAGGCTTTTACCCTTGCAAAACCTAACTGTAGGACTTCTTGCAATTGACCAGCCTTAGAACTCTGACAAAGTTCAGTTGGTCCCAGAAGCTTGTGGAGAGTGGAGAGGCGAACTGGGCTCTGCTTTCGGGCTGAAACCTTGCCTTGAATCTGTGCTTTTGTCTTTGGATTTTTGGAGCTTAGCTAGCTTCTCTGGACCTTCCCTGACCTTCCCTATTCAATTCCCCTATTACCTTCCTGATTTCCTGTGGGCTTTGGGAGAAGGGTGGATTTTTGGGTTGTAGCAATTAGACTTTGAGGACTTAGTTCCCCATAGACAAGTAGGGTTTACCCTTGAAACAAACTATCCCTTGCTTCATTGTTTTAATACTCCCTAACCTCAAGGGCGGCCAAACTTCCCTGGCTCTCAGTCCAAGCCATTCCTGTGACCCTCCCCCATCTTGAGCTTCTCCCTAGTGGCTGTCAGGGAACCCAGATCTCCTCTCTTCTTGATAATCAACCCTGAAACTTTTTGGTACCTGTTCAAACCCTTTGCTAAATCATTGGCTCGATGATAAGTTAGAGTTGAAAGGGGAAGGAATTATTCTCTTTACTTTCCTGAGAGAAGCTGGAGGCGTCCATCTTGGAAGGAAGTAGTTGTCTCTATACTTCCTCCTGGAAACCCTTCAGTTTCATTGACAGGGAGGAGCCTTGGGGCTCCTCTTCCTGGATTTGAGAAACTGACTAGAAACTGCCTCCCCTAATTAACTCATCATCTCCCTTATCCTTCATTATACTGCCTTGTCCTCTATTTCCCTAAACTCAGACATTCCCTTACATCTCTCATCACCTCAATCCACTATTGCACCCTTCTTTCCCACCAAAGGACCAAAACCCCTTATTTACCTTTTTCTTTATTGCCTTTTATTACAATTTGGCGAGCAAAGTTAGTGAATACCTAAAAATCTTCTGAGACACCCAAGATGAATCTGACTAGGATAACATCCTATCCAGTGTCTATATAATGGATGATCATTTATGCAAGGTCTTTTCAGTTTCTGGTTCGTGAAAGTCCCTAGTTTTGTCCAACAAGTTCTTGACATATATGACTACTACAAGTGGTGTGCCCTAACCCTTGCTGAATGTATATGTTTCATCCCTACTGCTATTGCCATAATTCTATCTCTTTGGCAATTCCTAGTGATCTCTAAGATGGTTTTTACTCACCTGTGGCACTACTTCAAGGCAACTTCAACTAAAAATGATGCTTCTGTACCTAAATTTTTCTACAAATTTTCCATTCAAGTCTTACACAATGACCACTAAGAATCTTTTCCTGACACCTTGTCATGACAGGAACATAGCACTACATTCTTCAAGTCTAAGGCAGAAAAGTATAAACTCCAGCAGGTGCTTTCAATTCAATAAACATTTCTTGCTTGTCCACTACAGGCAAAGCTTTGGGAATATGAAGATGGAAAAAGGTCTAGTCCAGTGATGGTGAACCTATAGTATAGGTGCCAAAGATGGCACACAGAGTACTCTCTGTAGGCACACAACTGCTCCCCTCTGCCCTCCCCCAATTCGTTATTATAAAGGCAGAGGGAATTGGGGAGAGCTGCTCCCTTTGCCTCTCCACTGTGCATGATGACATTTTTTCACATCCCCCACCCCTCTGCCCAGCAGCCCAATGGGAGTTCACTGGGGTAAGATGGGTGGTTCCCAGTCAGCAGAGCTGGAGGGGAGCAGAGCACTGGAGCCACTCTCCTCCCCCTCTCTACACTCACTGAGGTCATTCCTCACATCACTGACCCCTCCACCCAGCAGCCCAATGGGAACACTTTCTCCCTCCCTCTGTAGGGCAAGGGGGGGAAGGGCTTGCCAGCATTCAATCTGGGGGGGGGGGGTGGGCATAGCACTCAGTCTGGGGTTTTGGGTGGGGCTTGGCACTCCATCTCTGAAAGGTACATCATCACTGGTCCAGTCACTGGTCTTAAAGAATTTACAGTAGAGAACCATAGAACTAGATCTTACCATTATATCATCACCTTCATATCCCTCATTTCCTAGATAAAAGACGTGAGCGCCTAAATGATGTGTGCCTAAAATAACACAGGCATTAAATAAAAGAGGTAGGATGTGAACACAAGTCCTCTGAACACAGTACTCTTTCTTCTATCTCTCATAGAAGCTACAATCCACAAAATTGAAGGAGATCTGGGCAAAAGAGAGATCCAGCTAATATGTTCTAGGAAGGTTGGAAAGGAAGATGTAGGCAGAATGTGTGATACTTGAGGACAGAAATTGTTTCATCTTTGTCTTTGTATAGGAGCTTATTGTATAAAAGTTTATTCTTATCTATTAGGCTTATTATTAAAAGTGTGCTGAATTGAACTGAGAGATCATTTTTAGTTAGGGTTGGGATGAGCAAAGGCCTCCATGAAGAAAGCAGTAATGGAGCTGCATCTTCAAGGAAAATAAAAAATACTGGAATATAGAGATGAAGAATATGCTCCAGGTATGAAGAGGATGGCTTCCATGAAGAAACTAATGTGGAAAAAAAGACAAGACAAGACCAGAGGAAAATTAATCATCTAGTTTGGCTGGGACAAAGAATGTATTCAGGAAATAATAAAAAATAATTCTCAGATGACTTTCCAAAGTAATGCACAGAAACCATCTAAGGAGGCAGTAATACTCTGCATTATTCATTAATGTACGAATGACATCAAGAGATCTGTTGATGCCTTCTGAGCAAACCCATGCATTTAAATATATAATGACACCTCAAAAAAAGAAAAGGAGAGAATATTACTATTCTAAAGATAGATCTTTGTTTCTGAGATTAATTTACAATTACTAAAGGAGCTTTGCAATCTTCTAAAGATGATCTAGCCTGATGTCCTCCTGCTGATCAATTCTGGACCACACTATTTATTTGTCTTCTCTGTCTTTTCTTATTCTTTTTTTCTTGATTCATGTTTTTCAAAATATTTTTTCTCTATCATCACCAACTATGAACTGAAGTCACTGAGTATTAAAGTATATATTGAGACCATCTCTGGAAAGTCTTTTCAAATTCATGGAAGTTCTCTAAATTCATCCTTTGCAACTGATTTTGCTATATAATGCAAACCCTTATCATGAGTACTACAATACCAAATGTCAAGGTTCCATGAAATTATATTCTTTTGCCTCTGGGCAGACAACAAAATGCATTCTGCCAACTTTTCCCCCTCCTATGCCAAACTTTTTTTTAGCAGCAATATCCTACTTCCTTCTGTGTTTTTCTTATTTAATAGTGAGAATGTCAAGATTTATATCTTTCACCTTTTTCTTAATGCATTCATTTGTTGGTCATTGGACAAGGTTCTCACATTCAGAATACCAAGAGCCAAGTTAAAGTTATAGACTTTAGAGTCATGAGACCACCAATACAGGGGACTAGACATATTCTCCAGTCCCTATTAACTCTTGAAAGTTCCCCACAATGTAGTTGCCCATGTAGATTATATCAGAATTTACAGAAGTTAGAAATGCAGCTCATAGAAAGACATAAAAACATCCATAATCTCACCCCTCCCAATGGGCATTTTTATTCCTGACTTGGGGGAATCAGGAAATGGGGCCACTAGCCTGGCCATTATGTTCTCCTCAGAGAAGGAGAAATGGATTAGAATTACATCTATCTGTCCCTCTAAATATTGTGTTATCTAGGGGAAATTATTTTTAAATTCAACTGCTTCCCTGGTCACTGTCCTTTAAAGAGGAAGAAGTGTATGATAATAAACTCATTCAAACAAGCATATATCAAAGAGAGATCAGATGTTATATAGATTTGAAAATACCAGATGAAATAAATAATGAGGGAGGGAGGGGAATGGAGGATAGGGGAGGGAGGAAGAAGGAGAAGAAGGAGAAAGAGACAGAGACAGAGACAGAGACAGAGACAGAGACAGAGACAGAGACAGAGACAGAGACAGAGAGAGTATCTGATAGATCTCACCCACGGGGAAATTCCTTGAAGTCTCTAGGGAGGCAAGAAGGAAATCAGAGGTATGTTGGAGGACCAGTTTTCCACTACATTGTCTACTATCTAAAGTCTGTTCTTCTTCTCTGAAGTTTCTCCCACAAAGAGGGTTTGGAAAAACATATGTCCTCTCTCAAAGCTAGGAGGAATATGCAAATGTTTCAACCTTGAACCCCACCTTACCACTCCAAAATGTAAATTACGCACAAAATATCAAATAATTATCAATACACAGGACAAAAAAGTAGATACAATCTTATTAAATAATATTGGGAATGTTAATCCTTAAAGTACTGACTCAGCACCCTTCTTTATCAAGTTTCACTTTCCTAGGAGTCATAAATTGTCACAAACCAATTGATTGATACGGGAACCCCACATGGAAATGGCTTTTTTGCTGTAAAAACTCTCAATATTCCTCAGCTTCTTTGTACCCCTCCTAGCAACAGTTGGCAAATACAGATTCTGCCTAGACACATGGGGTGGGTGGAGGGAGTGGCAGATGAGGCAGGCTTTTCCTTGGGGCACCCCTAAGGATTGAAACTACAAAGAACAGCAGATGCTAATTCATCCAACACAGAGAAAAAAAGGATGAGAAACAAGGGGGAAATTGGAGCAGGGACCAGCATAAACAGCTAAAATAAAGGGAACTGAAATCCAATAAGTCATCTCTCAGAGGATACTTAGGGCCAGAGACCCTGACTGTGTAAACTCCACAAAGTTGAGTGGAGGCTGAAACAACTTTCAGACCAGCTCCAAGTAAGTATTCACCTTCAAGAGAGAAGAATCAGAAAATGAGTAAACAGATAAAAAGAAAAAAAAAATCCTGTAACATCAAACATTTCAAAATGGGGGAAAAACATCAATAAAAACAGATGAAATCCATAATCAAAGAAATCAGAAAGGAACAAATTCAGTATTTATAGTTATATAGCAGAAATGCAAACTATCACAAGGTTTATAAAAATGGGATAAGGGGTGCAACGCTCAAGAACTTTATCAGTGACACAAACTAAAAAAAGAAAGAAATATAATAAAAACAATAGCAAGTTTTATACATGTGAAATGGTTAATACATAAATATCACAATAAATAGTGTCCAAGTCCAAGGATTCAGGCTACTGCTTGGCCTGAGCCTAGCATTCTCATTGGTCTTATACTGGCTACAGGTGAGAGGGCACCTTGGAGGACAATAACACCGTGATTTGCATGGGAGCCATGGCAGTTTATGGAGGGGAGTGGAAAAGTGAAGGCATTTGAAGTTGTTCCAGCCACAGATGTTTCTTCTATTTTTGCAGTGAAGTCCCTAACAATCCACAATGTGGATTCTTTTATGCCTGTTGCTCAAGAGATATTACATGGTCTTTCATTTCTTTCAAAATGCTTTGTTGTTTCAAACTTTCCTCATTACTTGAAGCTTTCCTTTGCTTGTACTGCTTGACATTTCTTGTACCAGGATAATTAGACATGTTTGGGACGCTGAATGAGTAGGTTTTTTATATAGAAAGGCTCACAAAAGCAAAAAGGATAGGAAAATACAATCTTCCAAGATAACATATACATGCGGTATGGTCATCTGATGTAACTGGTAGATGTTTGAAGTGTGTACGCATGTACATTTTGTATATACACAACTCAGTTCAGCTGCATGCAGTTTTCTCTATTCTTTGCTTCTTAGAACAGTATCATGTAGAAGTAAAATTAAATTTGTATTATGCTCAAATTGTTCCCTAATATATCAATTGCTTTGGAACAAATTCATGTTTTCAAAACAAGTGCTGTAGCAGAACTGACTGTACTTTCCTCTTCTAATTTCTAATTTGGACAAAGGCCAAGTCAGCCCAAAATTATATCCTTAAATACTTGAAGAATATTTATGAAGGATGTCTTTCATTTTTTATTCATCACAGTTTCTAACAAGCGTTTCTTAGTCAATTGAACTTCTATATTAAACAAAAGTCTTATTCCCTTTGATATTGGCATACAAGATGTATAGTATAAGGTATATTACATTTCTTTTGGAAGCCTGAAGTCAGTCATTAAGGATTATGTCTGGGTTTATGAAATAAGGAGAGTGCAGTATGGTAAGTTCATTCAATCTAACCATCTCTCCAAATGATACAGACGGATGCACAATCAATTTCAGCTGTATTGGGACTGATCATAGAAAATGGTCAAAATGGGGAAAGTGGCTCTTCAACGCTGGGCTTATCATTTGGCAATAGGTATGAACTGAAATTTATCGATGTCATTTTTCTCTTTTAAAGAGGTTTTAAGCACGGTAAATATAGCTTTCATAATTCTGAAAAGCTGCAGACTTGGGAATCTCCTTTGGCCCTAAGTATCCTAAGAATAGCTGTCACTTCATTTCTCTCTGAAGCTAATCTGCTATTCTCACATGAAATCTTCTCCTTCCTGGGTCCTGATTATTTCCTTATGCTTTTTGCACAAAAGATTTAGGTGAAAGATAATGCAGAGCTACATAAAATATTTCACCACCTCAAAGTTAACTCCCTCAGCATACCAGGAACTGTTGCAATTCCTGGAACTAAAACCATTACCTTACACATCCTGTGATTTATTTTGAGATTGTATTTGGTGCACTCGTCAAAGAAAGCATTCAGCAGTCTCCAAAGGCCAATTGGGGTTTGAGAGAATAATAAATACTGAATCTTCAGCACTAAAAAAGAACAGTCACACAGATGTTAGAAACATTTGGGGTATGAAAGCTATGCCAAAGACCTTAGTGATATCATTGAAGGGAATGTAGAAAAGTGGGTGCACATCGAATGGGTACTGGTTGAACAAACTGTGGTATATGAATAAATGAATGAATAAAAGCTTTTTAAAAAGTGCTTACTCTGTGCAAAACATCATGCTGAGCACTAAGCATCCAAACAGAAAAGCAGAGTCCCTGCACTCAAGAAGCTCACATTCTAGTAGGAGCTAATATACATGGAAGGCTTCAGCTGAAGAAGGAAAAAAACCTCACAGTCTTTAGGGTGGCAGCAACAAAGCAGGAAATACTCCTTCTTTTCTTTTTTCTCGAAACCCTTACTTTCCATCTTAGAATCAATTCTGTATATTGGTTCAAAGGCAGAAGAATAATAAAAGCTAGATGATGAAGGTCAAGTGACTTGTCCAGTGTCACACAAGCTAGGAAGTGTCTGAAGCCAAATTTGAACCCAGGACCTCCCATCTCTAGGCCTGACTCTCTATCCACTGAACCACCTCGCTGTCCCCAATGCTTCTTTTTAAAATGACATTTCAACAAGTAAAATAATATCATTTTCTGATCTTGAATGACACTGGGCTGGAAACATCATTATTTCAAAGGTTTCTTGGTTCAAGGTCCTTGACTTTCTTTCTCAGGGTCTGAAGGGAGATAGTGGTCAAAGTGGTGCTAGTGGTTTGACCATCCTGACACACACTCCCTCAAGTCTCTTTTTCTAAGTCCTGTGCTGTTTCAGCTAGGCTAGTGGGCTTGCTCTGTAAAAAGTGTGACTCTTTGTCCATAGTAGATACTTTCTCAAATGGAGGCTGTAAAGGCTTGGCTAGAATCAAGACCACTTGTCTAGGGTATGTGGCCACTCCCAAGACTCATGATTGTCTGTTAAAGGCAGTTGGCCAGCAGTTGGTGGTGGTGGCATTGACAATGAAGGTGGATTCTTTCCCCAAAATGATTTCTCCCCTCAATGATAGCTGTGGGGGATGGACTGAAAGAAGATCTGACAATATATTGCTGTTCCTAATGCTCTTGGGTTCTGGATCATGAGATGTCTCCATCACAATGATCAAGGTGATGATGGTAATAGTGATATTAATTCAATTGACCTCGCGTATGCTGCCTCTGTCATCTTCAGGGTTCCCAGATGCAAACTTTCTTGGTAGTCCTGTGAGTCACAATTTATTGGCATTTAGTGGGGATAGTGGTCTCTATTCCAAAAGAGTCGCCTTCTCTGGTAATGGCTATGGGGTCTTGGCTAGAAGCAGGTGGCCATTGCTCCTCCAAGAGTTCCTGTGTTTATCTTCCCATTGGTGGTATTAAGTAATCTATAAATGTAATGGAATATTACTAGGCTACAAGAAATGACACATATGAGGAATTCAGGAGCTACTACTCAGAGAAATGAATAGAAGAACATTCTATACAATGACCACAATAATAAAAGGAAAATAATATTTAAAGACATCAGAATTCTAATCAACTCAGTGACTAATAGTGACTCATTGAACTGCTGGGGAAAAATGCTTACCCTTTCTCTCTGAAGATGGAAGACTAAAGGTGTAGCATTGTCACAGTCATTATGTTCATCCATTTTGCTTAACAGTTCTTCTTTATTAGGAGGGAGAGATCTTTTTCTTTTGAAGGAAGAAAGGGGTTGAGGGGAATCTTTGGCCAAAAAAAGAACATCAATAAAGCCTTTAATTTTGTTTTAAAAAAGATCGATGCTCAAAAATGAAAAGTTCATCATACCTACATCTTCCAAAAATTTTCTTTGAGGAATTTGATCATACCTCAGTTTTTCTTCAATATGTAAATTATTGATAATCCTTTAAAATTAATTTATGAAATTTCATAGTCCCTAAACATCAGGATATTTGGCATTTGTAAAATAAGCCTTTTTAGGCTTAAATTGCATTCATTATGTTATTATTCTGAAGGAAAGTAAAGAGTTCTCAATAATAATGCCCTTGTTCAGTTCAAGGATCCCAAGCAAAAACTGCTAATAAGCTAGAGACTTGGGAAATGAGAACATCCTAAGATTTATAGTTAGAAGAGACTTTCGTCCAATACTCTCATTTTAGAAAAGAGGTAATGTTGTATGAAGTAAACAAATGAAAAAAAGAGAATTTAAAGGTTAAAAATTAATCAAAAAGAAGAAAAAAGTTAAAGGGGCCTGAAACATGAAGCAACCCCAAATAATAAATACCAATAGGATTAGTGCTCCAATAATAATAATTAATTAATTAATGAATTACCAATTTTTCCTTTTCTCCTTTGTTTAAAGGCAACCCTGGTTGCCTTTCTTTAAAAGACATGCCCAGAGTCAGTATCAAGAGAATTTTGAGAAATTTGTTTAAAATCCTTGTCATAGAATGAAAAAGCATTTACTAAATTCTTACTATGTGCAAGGCTCTGTGTTGTACTGGGGAGAAATATTACCCTAATTTCAGGGACAACTCATCCAAATGGGGGAGATAACACTCATAGATGGTTTCAGCTGCCAGTTGGATGGGAAGGCCATTGGTCCTTAGGGTGTAGCAGTTACTTCCATTTATATTGAACCACTTAATACAGTAAGAACTTTTATGGCAAAGGGTCTTCAGTACCTATGACTACAGAAGAGACAGGGGCATTGGCAGTGGATAGCTCATACCTTCATAAGACTGGTCCCCTGGAGGATGCCTGTGAAGTGTAAGGCCAATAGAAAGTTGGGGAGGGGGCAACGAACTTCCTAGGGCTCTTGAACTCTAAATCTTCAGTTGCCTCTACCAGGATTGGAAGGGAAATAGATATGAAGATGATGGACTTGGTTTGGTTTGCTTGGCAAATACTGCCTCCTTTCCCTCCTTTAGGATGCCTATCTTCTTCAGGTTAATTGGTTTGCCTACTCCATAAGTGGCAATTGGTCAGTTCATCAACACATTTATTAAGCATTTTCTATGTATTGTGCTGGGCCCTGGGGACATACAGAATAAGTGCAAAATAAATACAAAGCAATGGGAAAGGAAGGGCATTATCAGTTAGAGGAATCATGAAAGGTTTCATATAAAGGATAATGCTTAAGCTGTGCCTTGAAGAAAACCTGTGAGGCAAAGGAAAAGAAGAGGTATATTCCAGACATGGTGGACAGTGAGTACAAAGGTAAGCAGATAGGCGATGGAGTTTCATATGTGAGGAAAAGAAGCCAGTTGGTTGGAGCACAAAGAGCAAAAAAAAGGGATTAAAATAGGCAAAATAGGTTGAAACCAGGTTGCAAAGGTCATTAAAAAACAGAGTTTAGAGTCAATGATATTAATCAATAATTCTTATACATACTAACAAGCATCCCCAGTACCTGAATTCCTCACAAAGCAGACTTACTGGTGAACCAGAAATCATAGGCAGGACCTCAAGGTATGCTATTCAAAAATTGCTATTCAAAAACTTCATGCTATTCAAAAATTGCACTCAAGAGTAACATGTTTGAAGTATTCCTGTAAAGGATGGGGAGCGGGGGGAAGCACACGAAGTCAATTTGAAACACTTTACATAAGCTAATGGTAGTTATCAATGTTTACCACAATGATAACAACTATCCATACCTGAGTGTAAACTCAACCAATTTACCCATCATTTTTTCAAGAAAATCTGAAGATTTGTGCTTTCTACCTCTTCCTATATGGAAATTACAATTTTGAAATGAGAGATGTTGGACTATTTTTAAATGTCCAGAATTAATTGAAATTTATTGTATGATTAGTATCTCATTAATAAATATTTCCTTTCCTCTCCTCCCCCCACCTTTTCCTAAATAGTATGTTTTTGTTTTCTATTTTTCAGATTTCTAAAGCTTTGAATCACAAGCTAATCTATGAAGTTTTTGAGTATTACAAACTTTTCTCAGTAAATTTATTTCACTCAACTAAAATTAGTGGAGAGAGTTTTGACTTTAAATTTTATTAAGTAACTTTTCAAAGTGCATTGATGCTATAGTTGATTGGTTTAGATACTAGATTAAAGATTTGTAGCCAGAGTATAGCTGATAACTCTTTTTGCAGTACCAAAGAATTGGAAATTGAGAGGATGTCCATCAATTGAGGAATGGCTGAACAAGTTGTGTGATATATGATTGTAATATAATTGTGCTATAAGAAATGATGGGCAGGAGGATTTCAGAAAAGCCTGGAAAGAACTTACATGAACTGATGCAAAGTGAAGTGAGTAGAACCAGAAGATCGTTGTACACAGTAACAGTAATGTTGTATGATGACAACTGTGAAGGACTTAACTATTCTCAGTCATGCAGTGATCCAAGGCAATCCCCAAGGACTTATAGTGGAAAAATGCTATCCATCTACAAAGAAAGAACTGATGGAGTCTGAATGCAGACCAAAACATATTATCTTTCACTTTTTTCAATTTGTTTTACTCAAGCTCTCTTCCACAAGATGACTAATGTGGAAAAATGTTTTACATGATTGGATATGTAAATTCTATATCAGATTGCTTACTGTCTCAGGAAGTGGAGATAATTTGTTAATGTTAAAAAGGGGATTTACATGCCCGCGTGCACACGTGTGTGTGTGTGTGTGTGTGTGTGTGTGTGAGAGAGAGAGAGAGAGAGAGAGAGAGAGAGAGAGAGAGAGAGAGAGAGAGAGAGAAAGAGAGAGAGGGGGAGAGAGAAA
>NC_058130.1:308496356-308557054 GCF_016433145.1 Gracilinanus agilis | reverse complement strand
CTTATCCCCTCCCTTGATTAACTTCCCTTTCTACCCCCTCCCTTATTTTTCCCCCTCTTTTTGTTTTTAAAGGCCTTATGTATTCCCTCCCCCTTCTCCCCTCCCTTTTTTGACCTTCCCACTCCCCTGCTCCCCTTGGTTTATCCCTTCTGACTTTCTCAGTAGGGTTAGATAGAGTTTTTTATCCCAATGGATAATAAAGCTACTATTCCTCTCTCTCCGGGTTGATTACACTAAGAGTAAGGTTTGATTATTACCTCTTAATGCTCTCTTCCTCTCCTTCTTATAATAGTATTTGTCCCCTCTCCCTCCCATGCCCTCTTTGTGTGTAATAGAATATTCTATTTTCTTATTCACTCAAGTTTCTCTTGGTGTTCCCTGCTATTTACCCCCTCTTTCCCATCCCCCACGCCATCTTAGATTATTTAGTGTTCCATCCTCACCCTGTGTATTATTCTTCTGATTATTATAATAGTGAATGTTATAATAGTGAATAGAGTTCACTACAGAGAAATATACATAACATTTATCTACATAGGAATACAGATAATTAGATCTCACTGAGGCCCTTAAAAAGGCAAATTTAAAAATTATAAGTTTTCTTTCTTTTCCCTCTGTATCTTATTTACCTTTTCAGGTTTCTCTAGATTTTTGTGGTTGGATATCAAACTTTCCATTTAGCCCTGGTCTTTTCTGTGCAAATACTAGGAATTCTTCAATTTTGTTGAATGCCCATACTTTCCCCTGGAAATATATAGTCAATTTTGATGGGTAGTTGATCCGTGGTTGCAGGCCCAGCTCTCTTGCCTTTCTGAATATTGTATTCCATGCCTTGTGATCTTTTAGCATGGAGGCTGCCAGATCCTGTGTGATCCTGATTGGTGCTCCTTGATATTTGAATTGTCTCTTTCTGGCTTCTTGTAAGATTTTTTCTTTTGCTTGAGAGCTTTTGAATTTGGCAATAATATTTCTAACCGATTTCTTCTCTGGGTCGAATGTAGTGGGTGTTCTATGAATCCTTTCGATGTCTATATTGCCCTCTTGTTGTAGTACTTCAGGGCAATTTTGCTGAATAACTTCTTTTAGTACGGAGTCCAGGTTTCTATTAATTTCTGGTTTTTCTGGAAGACCAATTATTCTCAAATTGTCTCTTCTAGACCGGTTTTCTTGGTCTGTCACTCTCTCATTGAGATATTTCATGTTTCCTTCTATTTTTTCAGTCTTTTGACTTTGTTTTATTTGTTCTTGTTGTCTTGAGAGATTGTTAGCTTCCAATTGCTCGATTCTAGCCTTTAGGGATTGATTTTTGGCTATAATCTTTCGGTTTTCAGCCATAATCTTCTGGAATTCCTTTTCAATCTGATCATTTCTGGTGTTCAATTGCAAGATTTTACCTTTTAAACAGTTATTTTCTTGCCAGATCTCTTCCATTTTCCTCAAAATCTCAGTTTTGAACTCTTCCATAGCTTGTGAGGAGTTTTCCTTATTTGAGGAGGGTCCGGATGCTTGTTTGTTCTCCTCCTCTGTTTGCTTGGTTGTCTGGATTTTCTCTGTGTAAAAGTTGTCGAGTGTTAAGGGCTTCTTTTTCTTGTTGTTATTCTTTCTCTTCTGACTTTCCTGAGGTTGGGTAGCCATCATTAGCCCAGCAGCTTCTCAGGTTTATCCTCGCGCTCAGTGTCTGTCCGCAGTCTATTGGTACCTGAGGTCTGAGTTCTGGTTTTTTCCAAGGTCAAGCCCCCTAGTGGACCCCCTTGCTTGATCCTCTGCAGGAGGTTTCTTTACAAGTCTCAGGGCGCCGCTTCCACAGTCGTATACTGGTCTGCACTGGTTCCCCACTCAGGTTTTCAGAGCTTTAGTTCCTGGCTGTGTCTGCCTCCACCCACACCTCCGCCAGTGCCTGTGCGCTCTGCGCTGGGTGTCCACTCTCTGCCCTCGCGCTCAATAAGCTCTGGCTTATTGGGGTCCTAAATCTTGCTGCTCTCAGGAACAGGCCCCGGAGCTGCCAATGACTCGATGGGTGCCCCAAACTTGCTCTATTTCTTTTTAGCTGGCTTCAGAGCTATAGATTTTGTGTGTGGAGGGGGTGGGGGTGGGGCGGTTGCTCAGCCCGCGATTTAGTGAGAGCCCTTTATAGCCTGGAAATGTCTCGATTCCACGTACCTTCCACGCTGTGCCCTGTTGTGGGGTTCCTCCGTTCGTCTGGACTTGTTTTTATGTCCCCTTGAGGAGTTTTGTGTGTTTTGGTCAGGAGAGGTTAAGAGCTGCTTCTTACTCTGCCGCCATCTTAACCCGGAAGTCCCCTGTCCCTCTGTGCTCATGTCTTTTGATTCTGAATATAGAGTTCTGTGCTCTGAATCCTCAGTTAACCAGAGCTCCTTGTTTCCTAACCATATTAGGAGGGAAAAAAAGAGGAGGAAGATTGAGAAAGAGGGAGAAAGGACTGAATGTTAAATATAAGATGCAATAAATAAAAACATCCCTGAACCTGGAATCATAAGACATCAGTTTAACCTCTAGCTTTTGTACCTAATAGATATGCCTCCTTGTTCAAGTCACTCCATATTTCTGGACTTCAGTTTACTCAAGTAGAAATGGAGAGTGTTGAAGTAGAGACCTCCTCTCCAGAACTAATGTTCTATGATTCTATATTAATTCATGGTCCAAAATCAAGAAAGCACAATCAGCAATATCTACGCACTATGCTTTGATTCTCTTTGGCAAAACTCATTTTAGGACTGATTCAATGGTCATAAGTTTCTAGAACAATAGCCTTAAACAATGAAAAATTGCTTAAATGATGAAGCATTATTAGACAGATATCTAAATGAAAGTCCATTAATCTGCTTGTATTCTTTCGTTTCAGACAAAGATAGAATTTAATCTTAATCTAAAACATGTACACACATAATATATGATATAACGTGTAATTTACTTCCTTCAAATAAAAAACATACCTCTATTTATATGTATGTGTATGTATACATGTATGGACTGTATACATATGCGTACACATACATGCATATATGTGAACATAAAGACAAAGACAGCTTAGTGAAGAGGAGAATTAAGATGTACTAGATTCAAGTCCCAACACTGACCATGATCCCAGGAAAGTCATTTAATTATTCAGTGCCCTAGACATCTGTCTATGACTATATATTGAAGAATAGTCATTGTTCTGCAGGGGTGAAAACAGAGCTTTGTCAGCAGAGGATCCTTAAATCTGATAAAAATCACAGCTCTACAAACAAAAAAATAAACACACACACACACATTATCCATTCCATACACTAATATGATTGGTCTATCATTAATAGGACAAATAATTTAAGTTGTTTTTCTAATGAAGATTATTCATTTTTCCAAACTTTCCCTCTACAAAGTTCTCCTCCTATAGCAACTCATAGAATAAAGATGGTCCTGAGTTTTCAGTTCAAATAGAGGGGAAAATAATTCCAAAATATATGTTGGAGACAGATTTTGAAGGATTTTAAATTCCAGAGAAAGGACCTTGCATTATATTTATCTTGGAGGCAAGAAGGAGCCACTGAAGTTTCTTAAGAAGGAAAGTAGCACTTTAAGTTATGAGTAACACTTTAGCAGTAATGAAAAAGATGGTCTGAAGAAGGGAGAAATTAGAGGCAGGGAATCAAATTAGAAGGTTATTAAGCAGAACCACATGAGCAACAACATGGCACCATTTTTTCCAATCCCCAAAATGTATCATTCCTTTCCAAAACAGAAATCACATACCAAAAATAAATCAATTTCAATTGTTTCCATCGTCTAGGGCTAAGACATCCAAAATTCAAAAGAAAGTTTAAAAAATATACTTAAAACCCAGGAAGAAAATTAGCTCACTAACCCTGAGCTCACTCAGCACCCTTCCTCCATCTCCCACTGGCATCTCCCATTTATACAGCAAAGCAGATCCAAGAATATAACACAGGCTTACATGAAAACTGATTCCTACACTCTGGTATATCCCCTCCCACTTTCCAGTACTGTGGACACCCTAGCTCAAGGCTGTGGACGTTTGCTCTGTCTTTGACAGCCTGTTCAGCCACAGAGACTCAAGAACAAAAATTTGCTAGAGGCTATAACTTGGAAGCAGCCATTCTGCAAAATGCTGAACTGCTTGGTACTGATGAAAGTAGGTTCTGAACTGTAGGTGCCAGTCCAGAGAACTGAGGAACAAAGAACTGAGGACAGGACATAATGCATAAGTGGGACTTTACAGCACTCTATCAAATCTGAGGGGAAAGACCCCCAATAGAGGAAGTTCTGACTATCCAAAAGTCATTTGGGGCAAAGACCTGCTCTGGTGAGTTGTGAATTGTCCAGTCTGGGAATAGTTTGAGATACTTTGAGATCCAGAACCTAAGAAAACCAAGGGAGGGAGTCAGAAAATGAGTAATAAGGAAAAGAAGGGGTGTGTAAACAAAAGACTGAACCTACCAGACTTGAGGAAGAAGAAATCTCAATCACCTTCATCATAAAAAGAAAAATCAATAGGATACTGCTGAAGGTCCTTGAACAAACAAACAATATGGATGCTATATTTTAAGATGATCAATTAAGTAGCTGTGTGAAAGGGGAATTGGAGAGAGAAGAAAGTAGAAGTAGGAAAACCAATTAATAGTTTATTGCAAAGTTCTAGGTGGGGGGTTGTTGTTGTTCATCCTCTGTTTTCAGAGAGGACCAGTAACATCCTGTGTCTTGCCTTGCACTGAACTGGATTTAAGTGAGGCAGAGTTACTTGAATTCATTGACTTCATTTTTTTCTAGTCACTGAAATCCAGTGGCAAGACAAAAGTCAGGATGACTTGTGATGGCCCAGGATACAGTGGATGACCTTGGCCTTCAGTGTCTGACCAATCTCAAAACACTCCTTAGTTCCTACTTCAAACACCTTCACAGCCCATTGAAACAAATTGCTCTCATTTACCCATTCCACCTAGAGAAATCTTCACATGGTTGGGGTAGACACCTCTAACTCACAAGCAGGTTTGATACCCATTGGTTACCCTCAGTGTGGTTTAATCTGTCTGCTGAGATAGTTTTGCAAGGGTGTGGCTGCTGTACATTCTACAGCTTCCTGGAGCTAAAGGTGAGGGTTCAGTGGATCCCAAAGAGCAGTAGGGTAGAACCTTTGGGAATATTATTAAGGTACAGAACATGGATGATGATTGACAATAAGAATAGTCCAAGAAGTAAAAAGAGAACCAGAAGAGAACAATTGATAAAGTCTGAGTTGGAGAGTGATTAGGAAGAAAGAGTTGTAAGCCATTTTTTTTTAAATTCTAAGAGGTCAAGAAACCTTTAGACCAGGGGTCGGCAACGTATGGCTCTTGAGCCATATCTGGCTCTTTTGAGGGTCAGATATGGCTCTTTCTGCAGGAGTCATAAAGTCAATTTTTTTTCAGGCACTGTTACAGGAGCGCGCACTGTTACAAGAGCGCGCACTGTGAGCACTGTACAGCTCTCATGAAATTACATTTTAAAAATTGTGGTGTTTATGGCTCTCATGTCCAAAAAGGTTGCCGACCCCTACTTTAGATGGAAAAAGGTAATTGGGTTTAACAGAGAGGAGACCATAGGTAACTTCAGGGAGAACAGCTTCAGTTTAGTTTTGTAGATTATATACAATTTGTCAGGTCTTAAGAATGAGAAGGTATTAAATTTATTCTTTGAAGCCCCAGAGGAAATAGCTAGGAGCAATGGCTGGATGTTGCAAAGAAGCTGATTTAGGTTTGATATAAATAAAAGCTTCCTAAGAATTAGAGCTAGCCAAAAGTGGACTGGACTATTTTTCAAGGTACTGGGTCCTCCATCTTTCCATCTGCCATCTATGATTGTTTAGGGACTGTATCTCTAAAATGAAAGGGTTGTACTCTTTTTAACAAGGTCACCCCCTCAATATTATGAACCTTTTGGGGTTCTGTGCTCACTTATTTTTATACAGATGTATCTCACATATTCAGATTAAATCCCCATCTTTCTTCTGAGTTCCAGCCCCACATCACAGTTGCTTGGTGGACATGCCCTCCTAACACAGGCACTTAAAATTGAACATAAGCAAAACAGAAATTATCTTTTCCTCTAAACTTACCCGTCCTTCCTGACTTTTTTTATTTTATTTTTTGTTTATGGCACCATCATTCTTGTAATGACCAAATTCAAGACTTCAGAATCACATTTGACTCTTTACTCTCTTTGCCCCACAGCCAATCAATTGCCAAGAATCAGAATTTTTAGTCCCACAGATTCTCTATCATCCATTCACTTCTCTTTATTTACACAGCCACCATCCTAGTATAGGTTCTGGTAACTTTTTGCTCAGACTATTGTGAGAGTCTTCTTTTTTAAAATAGTTTTTATTGATATTTTCTGTTTCTTATATCACCAAAATATCCTTCCTCTTCTTCCCAGAAAGCTATCCCATAAGAAAATTATATTTTAGAGAGGAAAAAATGTTAGAACAACTAATACACTGAAAAAAGTATGAAAATATGTGCAATGTGTAACACTCCAGACCTGCCACTTTTATAATAATCCTTGTACCATAATTTGCTTAGTCACTTCACAACTAATGGTCATCTACTTTGTTTCTAATTCTTAGCTGTCACAAAAAGTTCTGTCATATGCAGAGTGAAAGGAGCAGAACTAGGAGAACATTATACACAGAAGCGGATACACTATGCCCTAATTGAATGTAATGGACTTCTCTACTAGCAGCAGTGCAATGATCCAGGAAAGTTCTGAGGGACTTATGAGAAAGAACACTATCCACATCTAGAGAAAGAACTATGGGAGTAGAAATACGGAAGAAAAACAACTGCTTGATTACATGGTTGAATGGAGATATGATTGGGGGTGTTGACTTTAAATGACCACTCTATTGCAAATATTAATAATATGGAAATAGGTCTTGATCAATGACACATGTAAAACCCAGTGGGCATGGGGGTTAAGGGAGGGGATGGGAGGTGGGGATGAAAAGAACATGATTCATGTAACTATGGAAAAATATTCCAAATCAATCAATTAATTAATTAAACTTAAAAAATAAAAACTAAAAAAAAAAGTTCTGTCATAAATACTTTAGGACTTTTTTCTTTATCAATGGCTTCTTTCAGATATATGCCCAATAACTGAGTTTGGGATATATGCCCAATAATGGTTCAATGGGTGTGGACATGTTAGTCATTTTATTTGCATAATTCCAAACTGATTTCCAAAATGGTTGTCCTATTCCATAGCCCCACCAAAAAAAGTATGTATACCTATTTTTAGATAACCCCTCCATCATTTACTCTGGCCACAATTTGTCATTATTGCCAATTTTCAGGGTTTGAGGTAAAACCTCAGAATTGTTTGACTTGCATTTCTCATTAGTGTTTTGGAGTGTTTTTTTCATTCTGCAGTTCTTCTTTGTAGAACTATTTATTCATATTCTTTGACCATTTTATCTTTTGAGGAAAGGCTTTTAGTTTATAAAACCAATATATCTTGTTTATAACATATGCAAGTATATTGCTTATATATCTTGGATACCAAACTCTTATCTTAGTCATGTTATTCAGCCTTAGATTTCATCAGTACAAGGAACTCATAGGTGAGAAAATTCTGTACCAATAAAACACATTGCTTTCTCTACAATTTATAGAGAGTGGCCTAGAACACTGAGGGATTAAGGAGCAAAGCAAAGTTCACACAACCTCTAAGTGTTCGAAGCAAAGGTCCCCAAACTTTCTCAGTTCATGCTGACCTTAGTGTCTAATTTTACCACAGAGAGATTTAACACGTTTTGGAATCCTACAGCTGGGGAGTGTTTCCAGTGTAGTAGAATTCCATTACCCTTAACATGAATAATTTGGTCCCTCATATTTCATTATAAATGGTTTTTATCTATATCTCTTGAGACAGGAGTATCTGTGCAGGCAGTTCTCTTCAAACTGCTTTTAAGGGCTTAGCTCAGGTCAGAGGTAATGTGGATTGCATTGTATATTTCTGATCTGAGAAATCCCTGGAGCTGAAAAAGATCAGAATACTCTGAAGAGAATTTAGACCTTGAAAATAAATTTAGACCTGTAGTGGTCAAGGACCACTGTTAAAGCTTTCAAGTTTTCAGATAAAAAAGGAAAGACGAAGAGTGCTCAAAGCTATACTTTGGAAAGAACCCTACTCTCCATTTTATAATTTTTTTCCCAGTTAGGAATTTTTTTTCTCCTTCACTTCAACTTGTATCACATACACCATTTTATGGAAGAACATTGTTAGTTTCCTGCACCAACGGTTAGACACTTTTGATGTAATCACTGTGATCTTTTGATAACGATAATAACAATAAAATATGATAAGAAGGATACTTTGCACTGTATACTTTACCTCTTATCAGCCCAAAGCACTCATAAAATAGAGTTGGTAGGGCCCTCCAGCAGGCTTTTCACTGACATGTCAACAGGAGTTGCTGCTTTAAGTGTAAACAGAAATGAATAGTGCTATTATATTGGCTTCTTTATTCACACCAAAGGAAGGTGACAAATGGAGTTCTAAGTCCTTGAATACATATTCTGTTATGACTAACAGTATGCAAAGTGACAGGCTGGGAACATGGATCTAATTCATTTTCTGTTCTATATGTAGCAAGGGCTGTCCCCTACATGTTGCACAGGGATGTTATCACATGATTCAAAGGGAGGCAGGATAGACATCTTTAGCCTCTTTGTCCTCACCCCAACAAACACACCTCAAATTCAAGTCTCCATTTAATTTCTAAGGAGAGGAAGCAAAAATTTGAGACCAGAAGCTTTGGCCACTATTCTCCTCAAAGAGAGGGGATATGATGCTAGGATTACATGTATCTGTTCCTTTAAGTATTATTATATTAGAAATTGTCTAAGGGATATACCTTTTAGGTTCAATCTAACTTCTGATTACTGTTTCATCCATAGAAGGAAAGAAAGTGAACCCCAAGTTTTATAATCAGCGAGTGACTCCCCACCAAATACCAATTTCACAATGAATAGTAATTATCAAAGAAACCTATTTGTTCAATCTGATAGGAAACAGAAATCAGAGAAAGTATACACAGGATAATACAAACCAGAAAATACAGCATAAAGGAGCTCTTCCACTGGAAGTGAGGTAATTAAGTCTAAACAAAAGAAAGTCTTCCATTTCACTCAAGGGTAAGTTTCCCTAAGTGACTAGTGGGGCAAGCTAAGGATAGAGATGTGCTGGAAACTCCTCTCGTGTCACTTTCTTCCTAGATTTTTTATTTTCCTTTAATAAATTGAAATATGGTTGGCCTCTTCCATCTTCTCTCTTGAAAGTGGAAGCCAGAATTGTCCAAAGCAACTGCAGAGTCCAAAGAGGCTTGAAGAGGGCTTAAGAGTCTCTTCTTTCTCCAGCTTTCACCAACTCTGCTCCACCCCTCACTCAGCACAAGGCATTGATCTCCATCAAAAGGAAGAGTCCCATATCATTTGGCTTTGGGACTGGGGTTACATATAATTTTAAAATGTGATGAATGGAGAATATACTTATGACTTCTGGGAGATTAGCACCATGGTTACCTGAGTCAACAATTCTGGCCTTCCAAACTTTGCCTGTTTTCCAGTATTCAATATATTAATTTTGTATGTGAATGTAGATTGACTTTTGATATTTTAGATCAACCTGCTGCCCTTATACCTTAAAAATGAAAGTATATAAAATGCTGAAATATAAATAATGATGTTTATGACTCTATTTAAGGAACATATAGTACACACTTTCTAGGTAATTCTGCCTTCAAATACATGCAGCTAGAACACAGGAACTCTCTTTGCTATATTCACTTTTTATCCCCTATTGTAGCCCCTCCTTCTTATCCTCTTTTGCTCCATCCATTGGGTTGGTCTACTACTTTTTGCAAGAGTTCTTAACCATATTGTCCTAGACTTCTATGGAAGTCTGGTGATATTTGGATAACATTCATAAATTCACAAAATATAGTACAAAGAATTACAAAGGAAATCAATGATACTAAAAAGTAGTTATTAAAAAATTTTAAACAAGCACACAGACTCTAGATTAAGTATCCCTACCTTAGGGTTTTTGGATTACTTTCTCTGAGTACAGACAGTTCTTGCTTTATATACATTTGCATTACGCAAAACCTTATACAAAGAATTCTGAAAGAAATCCACATTCAAAAAAAAGCCTATGTTAACTTTACTATACATTAAGTGTGCTTTCTTTGTTTCTCTGTCTTTGCCTCACCTCTCTCTTTCTCTCTCTCTTTCTCCCTCTCACTCTATCTCTCTCTTCTCCTACCACTTAGCTCCGTGCTCCGTAGACTCCCACTCTCCTTACAGAATTTTGTTTCTAATCTTAAATAAAATAAATTCTCTAAGAGAAAGCGGAAGCCCACAGAGAGACTACTGCTATGCCAGAGCTGGATGTAGGCTTGGCAATACCATGCCAAAAGATTTTTGTATCCTTACTTCCACCTCTTAGAATCCCCGCCTTCCTCTAAAACTCAGCTCAGCTTCCATCTGTAGGAAAGTACTGTTTCTAGTCATGCCTCGCCCTCCAATGTTGAGGCCTTTCTTTCTAAGTTTCCATTTGCACCATATCAAATGTATACTATGTACTATGTACTATATTATATACTATCTATTTGGTCTATGGTATATATGTACCTGATTATTATTTACCCACTCCCCTCCCTCATTAGGATGTCAGTTCCTTAAGAACAGGAATCTCAATCTCTCTTTCTCTCTCTCTGTCTCTGTCTCTCTCTGTCTCTCTGCCTCTCTGTCTCTCTCTGTCTCTCTCTCTCTTTATGTCTTTGTCTCTCTCTGTCTCTGTCTCTCTCTGTCTCTGTCTCTGTCTCTCTCTTTCTCTCTCTGTCTCTGTCTGTCTCTGTCTCTCTCTCTCTACAGGGCCTGGCACATAGTAAGAGCATAATTTTGAATGATGGGTATACTAGACTCAGGAGAGACTTGATATGGCAGGACTAATTAAGAGGTCATTGCAGTAGCCCAGACCAAAAAGATTGAGAGTCAGAACTAGTGTAGAGCCTGTGTAAGCAAAAAGAAGAGAAAATATATAAAAGAAGTTGTAAAGAAAGAAAAACATTAGAATTTGGCCACTGAATGTGAAATGCTCAAAAGGCAATTGCTGATATGGGAGTGAATAACAGAGACCAAAGCATCAACTGAACCCATGGAAGTTGATGAGATCACTAAGTAAAAGAATATGAATAGAAAAGTCAAAGTTTGGGATAGAATCTGAAACATCCACCATTAGGGGGTGGGAAATGAATGAAAACAGTAAATGAGACCAAGTAACAACTAAACAGAGAGGAGGAAAACAAAAAGAGAGAAGAATTATGAAAAACCAGGGGGTTGAATAATAATGACAATAATTAGTAATATCAACATCTAATATTTATATAGTTTGCAAAATGCTTTATAAATATTTCATTTGATCCTCCTAACACTTGTGAAGCAGATGCTTTATCATCTCAATTGTTTAAATGAGGAAACTGAGAAAAGTTAAGTGACTCCAGCATCCCATAGGTAGGTAATGTCAGACAGAGTCTGAATTTCTTTAGATCTTCCTGACTCCCAATTCTGCACTCTATCCACTAAACCAATATCAAAGAGGTCAACAATGGCAAATGCGCCATAAAGAGTAAGAAAGATGAGGTCTGAGGGAAGGTCTGGTGACTAAAAGATTACTGGGACAAATGCTAGAGAGTGGTGAAAAATAGGTACATCAATAAACTGTTGGTAAACCTGTGAACTAGTCCAGCCATTCTGGAAAGCAATTTGGAACTATACCTCAAAAGCTACTATACTACAACCCAGTAATACCACTACAAGGTCTATGCTCCAAAGAGATCAAAGAAAAATATACATATGTGCAGAAATACTTATTTTTGTGCTAACAAAAAAATTGGAAACTAAAGGAATACTTTTAAGAATGGATGAATGTATCATATGTGGATATGATAGAAAAGATTCTCATTTGATCTTCATAATTCTGTAAGGTAGGTATAATTATTTTATTATTACCACTTTACAGTTATCTAAGCAGCAAAATGATTAAATGATTAAACCTATGGCAACACATAGAAAATGTAAAAGGCAGAATTTTAACTCAGCCCCGACAAAATCTTTTTCTTTTTCTTTTCTTTTCTCCTCTTTTCTTTCAATTTCTTTCCTTCTCCCCTTATTACAGTAAACTAAAAATTCACTTGGCATGCTGCTAGGTTAATTTTTCCTTTATTTTTAAAAAATTACTGTTATCTCTTGTTTTTATAGTATAGTAGATAAAGAGGTAGCCTTGCCTAGAAGCCTTTCCCTTTAGGATTCCTATCATCAGCAAAAAGAAAATAAAGTAATATCTTCCTTTGAACAAATGAAATACTTTAATTTCCCCAGGAAAATCAGAGGATATGATCAGAGAATGGGTAGAAAAGGGGAAAAAAATCATCAAATACCTGAGAGTAATACAGCATTTCCATATGGTAATTAAAACCTGGGAAAATCATAAGGTAACCCTAATCCTCTCTGCTGCTCATGATTCTCTCTACAAACTCCATGATTTTCATTCTGAGCCTTTTTTGCTCCAGCCATTCATTATTTTAAATCCTTTTTATTCCACTTTCTTCAAACATATGTCCTTGTGCAAGTTAATTGCTTTCTTCCAAGTTAATTGCTTTCTCCTGTTTTTCCAAGTGAAAAGTCACACACAATAACAAAGGGGAGAGGGGCTGAACCTGTGATTTCACTGGTATTGAGAACTGGAAGATGAAATTCCCTCTAACAATGTAGGTCTGTAACTTATCTGCAATTTACACTCTTGAGAGGGTTGCCTGGGGACACTAAGAAGTTAAGTATTTTGCCCAGGGTTACACAGTTAGAATTGTGTCTTCAGGATTTGAATCCATAGTTCCCTGGCTTTGAGAACAGCATTCTTGTACTCCAGGCTCATACAGAAATCAATAATGGTAAATCAATCCATTTCAGTCAATATTTTTACACTTATTAAATTTTGCTGCTTGCAGTCTATTCTTTGCTTTTATTTTTCTTTTTCGCAAAGCAATATTAGCACCTTGGTGAGGCTAATTATTGTCAAGTCATTTGAAGCACTTCAAAAGACAAAGTGGCTGCAGAGTTGAAGGTAGTGGGAGGGAGGGTGTGTATAAATCATTCTGTGTACTAAATAATTGGTCCTATGGATTCTGCACTGCCCTATTAGTTTAAAGGTCACTTAAATTTGATGTCATTTGATGTTATATATATGTATATATGTGCATATGTGCATATGTATATGCATAAGCTCATGTTTTATACTAGTGATAAAATATTAATTTAATCTGGCATTCATTTATTGTTCAAGAGAACAAAGACCTGTGAAGTGTACATTATTAAAATTGGATCTATAGTGAGTCATTGTTGCTCTCAGAATGAATAAACATTTCCTTAGCTTAGTTTCTTTGCACATATCTTTTTTAAGCAAAAAAATTTCAAAAATTTCAACTTTTCTTTTAAAATGTCCTGGGAATTGAGTATCTAATAAATCACTGTGATTGACAGCTTTGGCATTTCACAAGTGAATCTCTAGTACAGAACTATAGGGCTAAGAATTTTTCAATACATGATATCAAATCTGTCAGGAACTGTATCTCCTGTTCCTTCAAAACAAAATATTAGGTCACTTTTGTCCACATTTTTTTCTCTCAGATAATTGTGAAAAGGACTCTGATCATTTGTCAAATGCCTAGTTTTATAGCTTTGGGAGTTTGGGACATTTTGTTTTTTAATAATTCGATAGCAATTTCTTTCTAAAAGGAAAAAAAATAAGTTCTAATTCTCAGTTTTCAAGAATTTGAAATTGCCATCCATTTGTCCCAGAGTAGAAATCACCCTTATTCATCTTGACACTCATTCAACCCACCTCCCCCTTCCCCCCCCCTCCAAATCAAGCCTTTTGCCTCTTTTTTCTTTCACTTTGTTGAAAACAGTTCAGAGATTTGAGAATAGACATTCCTGGCTCAAGAGGCCACAGTATCTGGGGCTGTCATGGAATATTCTGGAGTCCCTGGAGAAGCAGCAGCAGTTGTATACAAATACTATCAACCACATAGCAGCTGTGGAGAGGATATACTGGTACACATGACCCTGGAATCCATCCCCCTAGACGGAGAAAGAGAACAACTTTCTTGGAAAACATCAACTTTAAGGGCTGCTTCACAAGTGTACCAAATTGAGAGATTTAGGTATCCAGCCTTCTATTAAAAGAAGAGGAATTTCTTGAGCATTGTGCCTCTTGAAACATCACACATCCCAGTGTGAAGAAGTGCAAAGCAAAGGACTAGAGCCATGGTAGTGGAGGCAAAATGATTCTAGACCTTGTCTTCCTCTATTACCATGAATTATTCAAATAGTGTGAATACAGTGGGAAGAGGGATTGCCTATCCAGCCATCCTAAGTGCCTTTCTCTTATGGGGAAGTTTAAGCTTTCAGAATAGGATCTTAAAGCTGACTTATCTATCTGCATTTCTATGGGAAGAAAGAGTACCTCACTGGGAGGCTCTGAGAGTCTAGAAGAGAAAAGAATAGCAACTATCCCTGTGGAAAATAGAATTCACAAAAAAAAAAAAAAAAAAAAAAAAAAAAAAAAAAAAAGGAGCTGCCCCATATAGCAACCCCAAATGCATTTCCTATTGGAGGGTTATCTTAAATGATATCTCTGGGTTTTGTTTTCCACTCAATGGGCTTGAAGGTTCTTTCCATGTCTCTGTCTATGATCTTATGAGCTTATAAGCAATGGGTTCAACTACACCATTAGGATACTTGGGGTATGATCACACTATTTCCTGCCTAAAATTGCATTCAGAGAAATGCAATCTGTTCAACTATTAGAAAGAACTTGAATATTTTGTATTTTATTGGAAACCCTGTAGAAGCTACATTAATGTTCTTAATTTAAACTTCATTGATTGGATTCACTTTGTGTTAGCTTTAAATAAGATCTATGCTCTGATCGGATGTGTAAAAAATTACAAGCCTCCATTTTTTAAATCTGGTCACTTGGGAGAAAAAAGTTTAAATTGTAATTGAAGTAAAGTAACAGGAAGATCCATTTTGGTGGCCCAATTTAGATGCCATTGTCCAAATGATCATCATTAATCATCATCATCATCACCACTGGTGTCCCCAAAGTATTAGTATAGTTTTAAGCTTTTAGAACTTAAAAATTTATATATAACTGTATATACACTTTAAGCTTTATGAAGCCCTTTTAATGGATGGTCTTTATTAAAATGGATTTTAGCCTCAGGGAAAAAACACTCTGAATTAAGTTCTATTAGTTTTCCCATTTTACAGATGAGGAAATAGGAGAAGAAGATTGTTTTAGCAATGGCCATATTTTCTTAAACATTGTCCTCTGTGGTCTGAGATTTCTTTTCTAGTTTACAAAGATGCAATTATATGTGTAACCTGTGGCTGTGGGCTCCTACCTCCTGCTAAATAGTTCTGGGCTCTCACAGATTCAGATTCTACCTAGTGGCCCTGACCCAAAGGGGTCAAGTTCTCTTTCTTTAGATCATTCATATCTCCATCTACATGTTTTCAAAAAATCTCTAATGCATGACTTAGAAAATAGATCAGCCTAAAGATATATTGAAACAAATATGGAAAACATAAGACATTTATCTAACTCATTCTATTTCTCAAAGTGTAATGGTTTATTTGAATGTTTTATGCTCAGAGAAAAAAGCTAGATGGAAGAAGTAAGAACTGTGAGTTCTATAGAGTCATCTCAAGGTAATCCCAACAAACACATCTACTATAACATGTACTTCAGTAGTAAGACTACACTACACACGAGAAAACTAAATGACACAAGGGAGAGTTCTGGGCTTCATGTCAGAAGACCTGAGTTCAAATCTGGTCATAGATGCTTACTAACTCTGTGAACCTTGGCAAGTCACATAATTTCTGTTTGCCTCAGTTTCCTTAACTATAAAATGGAGATAATGACATCTACCTCCTATGGTTGTTGTGAGGATCTAATGAAATAATATTTTTTAAAAGTTCTTGACACATCATATACATATTTACTCCCTTTCTCTCTTTCACGACCTTACCTGATGTGAAGAAGGAACGAGAGAGGAGTATTAACATTCTCCTCTCCTAAGTGGAAGTCCAAGAGAGGAAAAGAGTATAAAAAAGGAGAAGAGCCCAAAAAGAGGGCACCCTCATACAGGAAGCATGAAGGGTGAGAGGATGCTCCTTTAATGAGTCTATCCCCAATAACTTACATTGGAAAGCAGACCTTATTCACAGGAAACCAACCAGAATTGCATCCTCCCTCCACAAGGGAGCAATGTCAAGTTATGTCCCCTCCCAAGGTAACTCCTATCTAATAAAAATTCACATTCTCTATTCCTAAATTGATAGTTGGAGCAAAACTATTTCTGGGAACAAATCAACCTCCACTTAGTTTGGGAGGATGATAATGATGATGATTACTACCACTACTATTCTCTCTTGTTCTCTGTCTCTGTGTCTATGTCTAATCATCAGTGGAAAAAATGATGAATCAATATTCATTTCTAATTAACCAATATTTTCCCCTCACCTCCAGTCTCTTATATAGCAAGGTATAGCAGTAAAGTACTGGATTTGGCCTCAGGGAGAACAGAGTTTAAATCTCACATCTGCTATTTGCACACTAAAGTTGCTTCACTTTTCTGATCCTTGTTCCTCATTAAAAAGTAGGCATAACGGGGGCAGCTGGGTAGTTCAGTGGATTGAGAGCCAGGCCTAGAGACGGGAGGTCCTAAGTTCAAATCTGACCTCAGACACTTCCCAGCTGTGTGACCCTGGGCAAGTCACTTGACCCCCATTGCCTACCCTTGCCACTCTTCTGCCTTGGAGCCAATACATAGTGTTGACTCCAAGATGGAAGGTAAGAGTTTAAAAAAAAAGTAGGCATAACAACTTCTTAGCACTTAGCTCACAATGTTTTTTTGTAAATGTAAACTGGATTTCCAATCAATTGTAGAGTATTTTGCAAGTCTCCCCTAATTGATGGTTAGAATGCTGTCAGGACAATGAATACCTGAATGAAGGGTACAGTTGATACAAGAGTTTAGAAGAGAATTCCTTTACAAGGGAGAATATCTTTGAACAGAGAGATACAACTTTGGAAGAGGCAAACATACAGGGTAAGCTGCTTCCCCAAAATGTATCTGATTTTCAGCTTGCCTTCCAAGAGACTGGGGAATTTCCCTTTGGGTAATATCTGGTCCTCATGCTTAACTAATATTCCATCTTGTTCCCACCTAAAAAGTTTATTCGTTTTTCAGTATTTTCTGGCATATTTCACATAACTTCTCTGATTTCTGTTGGCAATTTCTTTGGATAAATGAGTTTATTCACTGGTATTCAGTGTCTTTTGCATAACTATCATTTGATGGAAAGAAATCAAATTTGTGAGTAAAAGTTTAATGTTATCCTCTCTTAATGGAGAAATCACTTTTCTGTTCTGAATCTAATCATCATCATAATAATAATCATATTAGCAATATTTAATGAGAAAGATTGGTATAATTTCTAGTCTAGTTCCCCTGCCAGAGTCAAAACAACAGAGAATTCCTCTGTTGAAAGAAACAAAAAGAAATGGGCCAAAAATCCAATTCAAAGATCTGACTTTTCTTTTGTGGGCACAAAAAACACAAGTCTGAGGTCTATAGACACACTCCATCTATAGGATCTAAAGCATCCAGTTTCTAGATTCTATAGATTTTTAGGCAATGACTGAAAAGAGATTATGAACAGGGTTAGGAGTCTAGAATGTTTAGAAAAGGGGTCCTAAGAAGGGTTGATGAAATGGATTTTAAGAATGATTCTAGTAATATGGGTTATGACCAAGGCATCCCCTCCTTTTCTCCTTTCCCTTCTCTGGTGACTTGATTATGACACTGCAAGATTAGGGGCCTGATTTCCTCATGCCACAACGTCTAGAACAAGGGAAGAGGAAGTAAAGAGGCAGTTTCATCATTGTAGAGGCTTTTAATACTATTTCTGTTACTATTATATCTTATTTAATCTTATCACACAGTTCTAGAGCATCAAACTATTATAGAGGAATCCTTATAAATGAATAAAAGCTACTTAATTAAATTTCTTTTTACACTGTCTACTTCTGCTGATGTATTCAAGGTAGAAGGCACAGTGTTCTTGGAGAAGGGAGGAAAAGACTTCTGAACATGTCTATCAATCCCTCCCACAAGCCTGATTTTAGGCTATCCACATGGACACATGCATACTCATTATATAAGTTTCAAAAATGATAATGTATGGAAAGTGCTTTCGAAACTTTATAGCCTTATATAATGTTATTCTTGTTATCTAGTACAGCAACTGGTGAAGAAAATAAACTTGCTAAATTTAAAAAACTGAATTCCATATTTCAGCCAAACTGCTATGCTTATTGTTTTTTACATGCAAAATTCTATCTCTAGTCTGTGTTTTTGTCCACTTTGCTTCCCATTCGTAGAATGAGTTTCATCTTTACCTTAACCTCTTAGGCTCCCTAAGATTCCTTTCAAGATTCGGTTCAGCTATTATTTTCTCCATAAAGTTTCACTGTTTCTCCCATTTGTTTGTTCTTTCTTCTTCCTTAAATTACCTTGTATTTGCTTATGTGTATGTTCTATTTCCCTAGTAGAATATACATTTGTTGGAAATAGGGAATATTTTATCTTTGTCCTTAAATCTGTAAAGTAGTATGTTATGCACTTAAATTAAATTTTCTTCTTTACTCCCTAACCTGCACTCTCTCTGCCTTCCTCTCTCTGTTTATCTGTCTCTCTTTCTTTCTCCTACTGAAAAACGATTTTACTTGCTTGAATATTCCTTCTTGTAATTTTTGATGCATTCATTACTCTAAATTGTTCAATTTAACCACCATTACATGGAATTTGCAGCATAGGTTCTCACCCTACAATCAGCCCCACCCTCTGTCCTTTCCCCTGTAGATACACAGAAGTGATCTGTGGATTTCTTCAATTAACACTGTTTTCTCTATTCATAAATTCTGGACAATTTTCCCATATTGTTTCTTATCACTATGTATTATTTCCTATGTAATATGCATTTATTTCATATTATGATACATTCAATATTCATAGTATCCTTAGGTCAAAAAAGAAGGGATAATGAGGATGAAAAATGGGTGAGAGACAGTTTGTAAGCACATTAAGTACTTAAAGTTTGTCAAACTGAATGAACTAGAATGGAATTTCTTTCTGCACCATAGGCTCTAAACATTGAATAAATATTTTAAAAGAATATATTGGCAAGCCCTAATCTGAAAACCTCTTAAAAACACAGATCTCTGTTGGGTGAGAAAACTTTATCTTTATTTTCTGTGCCTTATTCTAAAAGGGATTTATTTGCCTTATTCTTTTCATTCATTCATACCCAGGAAGGAAAGAGACTAGCCAAAGAGTACACAGGAGCAAAGCCAAGGTCACACTGGAGAAATGGCGGTAATTAATTATTCTAAACTTTTATTCTCTTATTCATTGTCCCTATAGTTATTTATTCCTTCTTCAGGCTCTATGCTCCTTAAGGAAATAAAACTACTAAAAAAACTATTTTGTAAATATTTGCAAATAATTTCTGTATTATTTCTTTATAGACTATTCTGCTTTGATTTTGCATACTTTTGGAAAGAAATTTCTTAATGGTTGCTCTGATGTAATTTTGTTGTTTAGACCTGTATTTGCTTCTCAATTCCTAGGGAATTTTTTTCTTTTAATAGACTAAAGAAATTGAGTAATTTCTTTCATTACTTGTACTTGGTAGTCACATTTTTTTTTATCTTTCTTGGGTTACTGTTGTCTGGTATGTTAGCAAGTTGAATAATCTGCTTGTCTTTTTTGGAGGGTGAGAAATAAATTTTTCTTTGTTATTAGTCATTAACCTGTTTTTTTCCACTGATGACTAGAATCATATTTGCAAGTTATATCATTTTGCTCTAGATCTTGAGATTTTTTTGCTTTTTTTGGAATATTTTATTCTATTCCCTTCTAAAGTTTTAGTGCAGGGGTCGGCAAGGTATGGCTCTCGAGCCATATCTGGCTCTTTCTGCAGGAGCCATAAAGTCAATTTTTTTTCAGGTGCTGTTACAGGAGCGTGCACTGTTACAGGAGTGCGCACTGTGAGCACTTTACGGCTCTCATGAAATTACGTTTTAAAAAATGTGGCGTTTATGGCTCTCACGGCCAAAAAAGTTGCCGACCCCTGTTTTAGTGGGTACAAAATACTCTTGTGATATTTGAATTTCCTTTCCTTCTTATTTGAAAGTTTTTTCTCCTGGTCACAGAATTTATTGTTTGTTACTGGGATTGTTTGATTTAACCTCTATTATTTGGAATTTGCAGCATAGGTTCTCATCCTACAATCAGTCCACCCCCTGACCTTTTCCCCTGTAAATACACAGAAGTGATCTATAGATTTCTTTAGTTGCTACTTCTCTTCATAAATTTTTTCTTCATAAATTCTATACAGTTTTCTTGTATTATTTCTTACCACTGTGTATTGATTCTTATATAGTAGGCATTTATTTCTTGTTATTGTATGTTTTCTTATATTGTTATTTGGATATTTTTATATTTTCATATAGTTATAAAATTTTTTACATTCAAGAAGCCCAGTTTAGAAGGCTAAATATGAGATGATGGATTGTTTGACTACAGCAATCTGTGAAATAGATGAAACCACAAAGTGACACTAAGAATATAGGTCTGCTTAAAAGTAATTGACATTAGAGACATTATTTCCACCCAATTTACACATGACAAATCTACAGAGATAAAGTTAAGAAGCTTGCCAATCAATTTTCACCCAGCTAGTGTTAGGCTGGTCTTCCTCACTGTGGGTCCCATACTTTTTCAACTATATATGACACTAATACAGCATGATGTCCCTATAGAAACAATTATGATGGCAGAATGGCAAAAAGTGGTAAGAATCACACATTTTTTAGACAATACACTAACATTCATTTAGTAGTTGATATCTTAATTTAGAATAATTACCTTTAAGTCATTTACCTAATAACCAGTAAGTTGACTACAGTTACCAGGCCACATACATGGCTGACCTTCCCTTTATAAATAAATCCCAAAGAAATTTTTAAAAGTCATCATAACTAAATGGAAGGACAGTTCACAGATTCTTATCAGAGCAAAAAAAATCAAAGATTAGGTTTTGAAATGTGCTGCAAAGAAATGCATCCTAAGAACTTTATAACATACTACAAACTAAGCCATAATATTCCTCAGGTTTGTAGGGTTATAAAAAACATCAATTTAGAGAGTAAGCAACTTAGAGGTCATCTTCAATTTCCAAAGAAATGAGCCTCTCGGAAGTGTTTTGTCCAAGGTCAAATAGGCAGGAGGCAGAACAGGTAAGAGTCAAACACAGATAATAGATGACATCAATAAAGAAGCAAGTCCTACAGAAGATGGCAAAGAAGACTTTTAATAATAATAAAAAAAATTTACTATGCCAGTCATCATACTGTGATTTATAATAATTATAACATAAATTATTTATAATTATTATTTCAAAAATAGCATTTGAGAACAAGAAATAAATGAAGCCAAAGATTTCACAGGTTTACAGATTGGAAGCTAGAAGGAACCTTACAGGTTATACTACTGAGAAGTCTCACAGCTGAATGTCAGGAATTTTTTCCTACAGAAAATTCACAGTATTGAATGTGGCTAAGTGACTAAATACTTAGAAAATTGCTAAAATAGAAAACTACTAAAAATGAGACTATTACTTAACAACTGATTGCAGATATAGTAGTCACTTCATATTTAGTAGCCAAATTCAGTTTCCAAACACTGGAAAAGTGCACAGAGGCTCTTCCTCAGGCTGCAATTTAATACCAAGTGATAGTCCGCATACATGAAGCTGTATATCTAAGAAACGTGTGTCTAGAAAAAGGTGAGCAGGTCACCACACCGAGAATGTGAAATACCCAAAGGACAACGAAGAATGACCTTGGTGCTTCCAGAGATTCCAAAGAGAAGAAGGCCTCCGGGGAAACCATGGACAAGAAGGGCACAGTTGAAAAGATCTGTATGGATTTTGCCAGGAACAGTATCCAAACTGATGAAATCATCAATCTACCAAAGTTATCAGCATTAGTAAAGTTCTGCTTCTAACCCAATAAGTAATTTTCTTTCACAGGATTTTTTAAAAGAGTTGCCCAAATTCTGTACCACCAATTTTATCTTTTTTTTTAAAGTATAGTCTTTTTTTTTTATTACTCTCAAGATGTAAGATCTCACCTGAAGAATAATTCCCAGGTGCCAAATGGGTAAGAAAAATATCCATGCCCAGCTGGCAAAGCCAGCCGGACAATATTGCTAGGAGAGGAAGCTAAGGGAATTCGCATTTTAACAGAGCCCCAAACTTTAAAAGGACCAAACCAGAAGGCGTTCCTATTTTTTCTCCTACTCCTTCTCCTCCCTTCAACCATTTCCTTTCCCCTGCCCCCTACTCCCAAACCACAATTCTACCTACTCGTATTTTTTGTCCTTTTGCCAATTAAATATTTTCCCTATGGCAGCATTAAACCAATCACAACTAGTCCACCTGCACGTGACAGAGAGAGACTATAGAAGGGCCCGCAGGAGTTTCTCGTGGAAAACAAGGGATGATGAGGCAGCGCTATGTAATAGCGATGCGCCTCGTTCTGGCTGGGCCCGGGCGCACCTGTGTCACGGAGCTCACTGAGTCTCGCAGAGGACAAAGGTGAGCTGGGGGATGGGGAGGATCAAGGAGGCAGAGAGTGTGCACGATCTCCTTCTGCTTCATTGCGTTACTGAGAGTTTCCTGTCCCTCGTCGACGAGGCTGCCTTTCCTCTAGGTCCTAGGATATCAATCTCCCAGTTTACAGTTCCTATCAGGGCGCCCCTTTGTAAAAACAAAGCCTCATTTGTTAAGAAGTGTCACAGATCAGCATGTATCAGATGCAAGATTGAATGTCCCCCAAACACAAAGACATGCAAAGCAATGCCAGCAAACCAGCAATGGAGCTTTTGACCATGAGAAAACAGATGGTCTGGGTGGGAAAAAAAAAAAAAAAAAAAAAAAGACCAGTCTTTATGGAAAAGAAATTCTTCCAGCCAACCCTCCCTCCCCTCCCATTCTCTCCTTTCATTCCCTGGTCGTTCCAGGGCAACATTGGATATGCTGCAACATCATCTGACGTTTGTGTCCTTTTAATTAAACCAAGAGGTCTGGAATAGGGACTTTTTTGTTTTCACAGAAAAAAAAAAAACGATTTCTAAAAGATAATAGAATCTATTTTTCTCCAGGCTTGCAAAAGCCTTGTGTATAATTTGTCCTTTGCAAGAGCAATCAAAGATAACCTGTGTGCAATTGATTATGGACTTTGTATCCTTTTAATTACTTGTTTCTACACACTGGTTTAGTTACATGCTGAAAGCGGATCCATGTTGAGCTGTCTCTAAACTGTAGTACTTTTCTTTTGGCTTAGGTGGTTAAATAATAAAGCTATTAGCCAGCTACCACTCTACCCAACAATCCTATCACTACTGGTCAGAATCCGAATCTTGTCTTCCTTTATTTCTCCAGCAGGCTTTTAGATGTTTAGGAAAAAGAAGATTGAAGATCAGCAACATTTCTTCAGGAGGTGGGAACCATAGGGGATCAGGAGGGTAAAGAGTCTCTTTTGCCCCCAAGAAGTAAAGGTATCTTCCCTCTGGCAGAGAAGTAAACATTTGAATATGGGAAGACTTTCATCAGAAAAAAACCGGAATTTGGCATTCTCCCTTTGCCCTCAACACTGCATGCTAATCTTTAGCATTTTAACTGAATGCCTTTGACAAACTTCCCAGGCAAAGCCATTAATTTATTTAGCATGGATATTCATATTTGTGTTTTCCAGTGTTTACCTGCCAATATCTTCAAATGAGTCAATGTAATCTTGAAAATGGGGGACAGTTTTATTATTGTGTTCACATACTTGCAGAGATTGTGATAAGAGTTCTTAGGAGATTGAAAAAAAGGATGAAATAGGAACAATAACTTAAATCGGAGGTCATTTAGTTACCTGCCACTGACTGATGCCCTAGAGCAGTGATGGGCAACCTTTTGAGCTTGGCGTGTCAAAATTCACCAAAAAAAACAAGCATAACCATAATTTTGCAATATTTATAGTTTAAATAATAATGTATAATTGTAATATATAACTATTTAATAAACCAAAAACTAATTATTTAACATACCTGCTTAGTGACAGTTGTTTTGGCCTACAGACCAGCACAGAGTGGCTACACTACACTACAGCAAATGTTTCATCCTCTGCAGGCTGCCCCATACTTCTCTGTATGCAGCCGCATGTCATCAAAAATGGCTATGCATGTCAGTGCTGACACACGTGTCATAGTTTTGCCATCAGGATACTAGACAAAAAACAAAAGCTGTAGCTTGTAACTACATCAAAAAAAAGGCAAAAAAGAAAAAGAAAAGAAGGTAATTCTATCACTGAGTCCCTGGGATAGAGCAAGAAAGTGAGACTTTTTTGAACCTTTTTTGTTTAATAATAGTGATTAAATTGAATACCGTGTTTTATACAAAAAAAAAAGACACAGCTTATACCTTCTCCTACTGTCGCCTCTTGCCAACAATCATCTTCCCCCTAAACCTCAAGCCTTGAGACTACCTCTACTTCTCTTGTCATAGACCATACACTCCTACCAGAGTATGATTATCCCCTTCCTTTATTACAATTTTAGGGCTTTTGAGCAGCTATGTGCTCAATACTAGCTTGGGCACCATCAGAGAGAGAACTGAATGCTCTATGTACTCTAGGAATTCTAGTTAGGTATATGAAACATGAATGAACAAGACAAGATAATATATACTTAACTGCCAAATTATGTGGTAAAGACTATAAATTGTGTAGCAGTTCAGAAGAGAAGAGTATAGAAAGGGCTGAAAGTGAGAAAGACACAGATAAGACTTAAGTTTGGTCTTTAAGGACAGATAATAGTAATGTTGTTATTTTTAAGTGCCAGAACTGTGATTTGGGGGAAGAGAACACCTGGTAGCCTTCTCTACCAATTCAAATTCTTCTGCAATTTATAATCTTAGAAAGTTGCCTGAGAGTATTAAACAATTCAATGACTTCCCCATGATGACACAGTCAATATGGGTCAATTTGAAATTCTATAACAAGTTGTTCTGAGTATAAGGCCTGCTCTCCATCTATGCCACAGACTCCCATCTTTGATATCGTCCAGCTCATTATTATATTTCATTCTCCTTCACATGGTCTGTATTCAGCCCAAGTGTTCTTTTTGCTCCTCTTAGTTCACACATGCCTCATCTACATGTCTTAGCATAGGTTCTCCTCTATACCATTCTCTCCCTTATACCCTGTGGATTTTTGGACTCTCTTCAGATCTCAGTTCAAGTGTCATTTGCTACCTGAACTTTTTCCTGATCCCTCCAGAGGCTAGTCCTTCCACACACCAAAATTACTTTGTATATATTTTACACTTATAAAATGAAACATTTTTCTTTTGCCTGTTAGATGTATGCTAGTTTGGGGCAGGATATTTCATTTTTGACTTACTATGCCCAGCATCTAGCATAGTACTTGAATATGTAGTAGGTACTTAAAAAATTGTTGTTGACTGACAGGTGTACTTTCTAAACATGTCTTTTGCTCCTCACATCAAGACTGCAATATTATTATCATTATTTTACAGAAGAGGAACTAAGGTTAAATGACTTGCCTGATGTCACACAATGTCTAAGGTAGATTTCAAACTCAGGTGTTCCTTACTCCAAATTCAGTATGAAAGAAAGGAAGGAAGGAAGGAAGGAAGGGAGGGAGGGAGGGAGGGAGGGAGGGAGGAATGAAGGAACGAAAGTAGAGAGGAGAAGAAAGGAAGGAGGTGGAGAAGAAGGAAGGAACAGAAGGAGTCCTGTATTCTGATCTCAACTCTGCCATTAACTGTCTCTTCAGTCAGAATATGTTGCCAGTAGACAAGCCACTACACCAAAATCGACTAGTTGGTAGCCAAGCCAGCTTTCATCTGCTGCCATACCCTTGGGCAAACTTTTATTGTCAGAATTTCTCTAGGTTGGACCAGCTGTTCACACAGCTTTGGGGAACTAGAGAAACTGGAGCACTTGGCTAATTTTCATAACAGCCCACCCTGACAGCTGTTAACTCCTGCTTTCTGGTGTTAGGATCAGTAACTATGCAGTCAGAATCAGGGCTGAGCCTGTACAAAACTATGACACAAATGAAGCTTGTTTTCAAGATCCTCTTTACTCCTATCCCTTTTCTAAAGTCTACCCTGCTCAAGAGATCATTATACTTCCTTGTTATATTCTCCCATTCAACCATGATCTAGGCTCCAGAATTTGGTCATTTATATCCAAAAAACTTAGCCTGCCTATGGTCCCCTCCCTCATTATTTGTGGATGCTGGTGATTTACTTCTCTTCCTTTGCCTATATCTCCTCTACCTCTCCCAAGCTAAAATTGTATTGTATTTTCCCAAAAACCTTTTCAAGAACATTGTCTATCACCTCCCATAACCAATCTGTTGCTAGGACCTCTTGATTTCACTTTTACAATATCTCTCTAATATGTTCTTTCTTTCCTCTGATATTGTCTCCATGTTAATACAGGTCCTCCTCATCTCTTGCCTAGATTGGTGTCTGCTGAGGGATCTGCCTACCTCAAGACTCTCCCTATTCCAATCCAGCCTCCGTTCCTCCACTAAAGTGATTTTCCTAAAGGGAAGATCCATTCATATTACCTCCCCACCTCTACTCAATAAATTCCAGTGCCTTCCTATTGCCTCCAGGAGCAAATGCAATATGATCTGTTTGGTATCCAAAGTTTTTCATAACCCAGTCCCCTCCTACCTTTCCAGTCTTGTATTTTACTCCGATATGTACTCCACCTGTACCACTAGCAAGATGTGTCATCTCTTGACTTTCAACATTTTCCCTTCCCCATCCTCCAAGCTGCCTACTGACCTCCCTGGCTTTCTTTGAGTCCCGATTAAAATTTTATCTTTTACTGGAAGCCTTCTCCAGTCCACTTTAATTCTAGTGCTTTCCTCTGATAATTATTTCTTATTTATCCTGTATATAACTTGCATTGTTTATGTTTTTTGGCATGCTGTTTTCACCAGTAGATTATAAATTCCTTGAGGCTCTCTTTTGTTATCTTTTTTTGTTGTTGTTGTTTTTGTATCCTTAGCTTTTAGTACAGTGCCTGGAACATAATAGGAGCTTTATAAATGTTTGCCAATTGGTTGATATTATTCTCAGAACTGAGAGATATTATCCCCAGAACAAAGTGCCTTGCCCGGTGTTACATAGTTAACATGTATCAAAAGTGAGAACTTTGGACCTGGTTTGACTAAGTTTTGCCATACTGTATGTCTATTTATTTGAAATATATTTCATATTGATTTTTCTCTGTCCAATACTGTTTAAATTTCACACACACACACACACACACACACACACACACACACACACGCATGCAATACACACACACATATACATGCCCATACACACAGAGGAATTCATGTTTCTTTAGGTTCTATAAACTACCAATCAACGACCCTAACAAAGGGAAAACAAGGTCCCTCATAAGATACGTGATCAAATCCCACAAGGGGAAATAAGATTTCACTTGATCTTTATTTTTGTTTTTATACCTCTAATGCCTATCAGAATATCTTGTTCCCAGTGGGCTCTTAAAATCCGTATTGAATAAGTGAAAGATTGAACTTCAGAGTGACTTTAATTATAGGAATTTCAAGCCCTATACAAGCCTGCAAGAGTTTTGGTGGATATTTCAATGTCCCTCAGATCACTATAGAAGTGAAGCCTCTCTGAGAGAAATGCCTTCAATGTAATAGATTCCTTTTTATTAGTGCTAGTCCCCTTTGTCATCTCACCTCACCCCACCCACACCACAGTACCATCTATTCATTTTTAGCAAACACTTGCTCCAAATACATTGAAAATGAGCTTATTTTTATCTAGAAGCAAAATCCCTGGTAAAAAAAATAGAAAGATGGTGGGTAAACTTGATTTAAGGGTAAGCATGCCAGTTTATCAGCAATGGGACAAGGCAGAGAGAGAAGTGTAGATGGGGATTAATTCACTAGGTCCCAGAGCAGCAGCAAATTCTCTCCAGGCACATCAATACCTAAGTAATCGGTGAGCCAAGTTGGGATCCAACTGTTCACTGTTAAAAATCATTGGGGGAAGGGAGCAGCTAGGTGGCTCAGTGGGTTGCAAGCCAGGTCCAGAGACAGGAGGTTCTGGGTTCAACTGTGGCCTCAAATATCTCATAGCTGTGTGACTCTGATCATGTCACTTAACCCCTATTGCCTAACCCTTACCACACTTCCTGCCTTGGAACCAACACACAGTATTGATTCTAAGATAAATGAAAAGGGTTTAAAAATAAATAATTTTAAAAAGCATTGCTGGCCACAGACTGGGGCTTCAATATTCCTGGACTTTCCCTATCCTATACATTTTCCTTCTTCCATGATATTTCAGTCATTCCTTCTACCTACCTAGGAAAAACTGCACTTCCTATCAGCACCCTTACCATTAAGGGGTTGCATAAGCAACTACTTTATCCTATAAATAGGTCCAATCCCAAACAGAATGCTATTTTATGAGCTTCCTTTTCTTTTTATAGGCATTGAATTCTCTTTCTCTCTCCTGCAGAAGCTGAGTAACAGCTGTTTCTGCCACCTAGGATAAGATTACAATAAATAAAGTCCAAATAAGGAAAGGTCAGTACTAATGAATGCCAAATGGCCAATTCTTCATCTCTCTAATTTCTTTCAACCACATAACTAAAATAAGACCTCGAATATCTCCCTTCAGTTGTCAGAAAGGACATCCTCCCCTTAGCTGTAATAATCAATGTTCTATTGCTTGGGGTGTTTTTTGTTGCTATTTTAATGTTTAGGATCCTTTCTCCCTTTTGTGGCACGCTTAACTTTTTTTTTTTTTTTGCCCTTTATTTCTATACGCATCAGAAACTGAGAGGAAGAAATGGTATATACAAGACTAGACCCTCACATTAAGAGAGATCATTGAGAATTTACTACAGAGAGTTTCTATAGTGTTTCTTTCATCAAGGCTCCTCAGCTGGTTAAAAGAAGCTGTTTATAGTTTTTTTCTCTTTTTTTGAAGGTATTAAAACACCAAGTGAGAAGACCTAGCAATTAAAATTCTCTCTTTCCTCTTAAATCTAAATAAGTACTGTCCAGCTGTAACAAGTACCAAAGTAGCACCCAATGATTTTATTTCCAGGGGAGAGTGGTTATGACATGGCTGCAAACTATGCCTATTCATGGGAAGGAGGGATTCTAAAAGGACCTGCTTGGCATTCTCCCTCCTTTAGACTGTAGGAATTCTCTTGACAACTTTCCCAGTGCTTCTACATGTCTTCCAAGTGGGAATAGGACAGTGGGGAATTATTCAGAAACCATAGGGCAGCTATAGAATTGGTGAATTCACATCCATGCCATTCTATTCAGCAGCCAACTAAAGCTAGAGTAATATGGAGGTGGGATAGGGGGAAAATTTTCTCACTCTTAATAAATAAGCCTATTTTCTCCACCTTAATCAAGAAGTACTGGATGTCAGAAAGAACAAAAAAAATCCTCCTGTTTTAATCAACAAGTGACCTCACTTGCATACCAAGTGAGCCAACCAAAAACTTTCTCAGAGAAATTATAAAGATGGGCAATTATTTCAGGTGACCCTTAAGCATTGCTTGGTCCTGGGGAGAATTGCAAGTCCCCATCCCCCATTTGAAGTCTTAGAATGACAACCAGAGGAAATTCTCTGAGCTAGGAAAGAGGTAAAACCTCCTCAGCCCTACCTTATGATACACTGAAGGTGGGGAGGAGCAAGTCAGTGTGATGATACCCTGATAAGGGAATGGTGATAATGTTTGTTGAGTATATTTAGGGTAGAAAGCCAAAGGAATCTGCAGCTCCATCATCATGTCACCATAAATCTAACTGGAGTCTCGAAAAGTAAAATGAAAAACCCTAGACACATTCTGATGAATATTCATTGAATGATCTTTGTTCTATCTCTACACTGCAAAATCTCAGGGGAAATTGTTGAAAGCTATCCAACAGTTCCAGGAATCTAATAAGGGATGGCTTAGGTGAGAAAGAAGGAAGCTGGAAGACCAGCTGTCTGGCAGCTCATGGCTGTTCCATCTGACAAGGACCATGAAGTTTATTTATACAGTATTCAAAAAACTCAATTCACAAAAAGCACAAAGGAGTTTGTGGCTGCGTAGGCACATCATGGTTACAGAATTACCTCACTTTTTGGCATATATTATACAGAAGATTTTCTCATGAGGGGTATGCCAGATGAGAAAAAGTTTCAAGGCTGAGTCTTATACTTTATTGGGAGGAAAGCACCTGCTAGATCAGGTCTTGTCTAACTTTGTTAGACCTTGGCTGTCTAGAAACAGTTTCAGAGGCCAGGTAGCTTAATTTTCTGCTTTTCTGTCTTCGAGAGAAACTGTTAACCTCTTAACTGTTGATTTGCTAAGAACTTAAAGTTTTCCAATAAGACTATAATGCTTTCCAATAAGAAAAGATGTGGATCATAAAAAGAGTCAAAAGAGGAGTCAAGATTTTTATCTTAGATAACCCATTCTGTCTGCATCCTGACAGGCAGTGCAGAAAAATCATACAGTTTTACTTGCTGCTGCTGCTGATAATGGGATCCAGATAAAATATCTATTGCAGACTCTATTTCTCTCAATGACTTCCACTTATAAAATGAGCCTCCTGGAGGGGTCAAATTGGATTAAGCAACCTGCTGGTACCACAGATTTTCAGGGTTTAGGTTACCAGGACCAACCACAAAGGCTGCCTCAGCCTGGATTGGTCACTGTTTCAGTCACTCTTTCTTCTACACAAGAATTCATGTTCCTTCAGGTCCTATCAACTATCAAAGAGAAAATAAGGTCCCTCATAAGTTTATGATCAAACACCATGTGGAGAAATGAGATTTTACTTGATGGACTCTACTTTTTCCTTCTTTTTGGAGGGGGCATGTATTACGTCAGCATTCTGAAGTCAAGAAAAGAGGGCATTTGAGTGTGAAGGAGTGAAAAAATTAAATTTCATTAAAATGACAGAAAAAGAAGGTAACAAGTGAAAGTCAAAGAGGAGGCCAGAGGAGGTGTGAAGTGTTTCCTCATTCTTCCTATCTGCTATATTTATTGCCTTCTGCAAAATGAACTTCTTCCTGGTTAACAAAGTAACTAACACCTGTTTTCCAGTTAAGGAAAGATAGGTACTTTACATCTTTATCAGTCACATTATAGAGGGTGATTAAATCCCTTGAAGATAGTCTCTGTGAACATGGGGTAGCCTGCCATTGCTTCACCAATCTTCATGGACATACTTAACTGAGTCTTTTCTTAAAAAATTCAATACATTCTTCAGCCAATTCAGCTTTAAAGTTAATACTGCTGGGTTCAAAGAACACAGTTAACATGTAAAAACTCTCTATTGATTGTTCTCTTCCCTGAATCTACACTCTCTAAAAAAAGGGTAGAATTAAGGGGATAAGAATCCTACAATATGGGAAGGAAATAAACTTTACATTGCACCTACTTTGCGCTAGGCTCTGTGCTAAGCACTTAACAAATAATATCTCATTTGACAGCAGAAGAGACAGGAGAAGGGACCAGGATGTTGGCCAGAAGTAATGATAAGGAAGTCCTTTAATCTTTTTTACTATACCACATTGAATCCTAACACATGCATAGTTTAGCAGATTTCTACTCTCTCTTAGTTTAGCAGCAGTCACTGTTGGTGGCTAGTCCACCCTCGAAGAATCTTAAGACTTGGAGCTAGATAGGATGATAGAAATCCTCAAATTTAACCTGTTTATTGTACAAATGAGGGAACTGAGGCAAAGTGATGAAATAATTTGCTCAAGGCCATACAAGTAGTAAATAGCAGGTGCAGTATTCAAACCTTCCTCAAAATCAATTTAGTAAGCACTTATCAGATACCAGGGATACGTCTAATATGCTATGCCCCACATGCCCAATAAGGTACCCAGTACCTCCTGGCTTGGGTGATAGTGATTATTTCTTAACATAAAAGAATTCATTGTAGCATTCCTATAAACAAGCATTTATTAAATCTCTGTTACATGCCAGGCATAATTCTCCAGAAGAATTCTAGTCTGTGGTAGAACATCCTCCTGGATCTCTTCTTTTCCTTTATATTCTTGTGATATTTTATGTCGTGTAATTCAAACAAACCTAATTCCTACCAATGAGACTCTGACTTACCTCTCACAGTAGATCACCTACCTTTAACAATTTACAATTTTGTTTCCTTCAACAAAATAGTGTCTTCCCAGCCTTTTTCCCAACTTTGCTTTTTATACTTAACATTAGGGTAAAGAATGTAAGAAAGAGAGGCAGCTGGGTAGCTCAGTGGATTGAGAGCCAGGCCTAGAGACAGGAGGTCCTAGGTTCAAATCTGGCCTCAGACACTTCCCAGCTGTGTGACCCTGGGCAAGTCACTTGGCCCCCATTGCCTACCCTTACCACTCTTCCACCTATAAGTCAATACACAGAAGTTAAGGGTTTTAAAAAAAAAAGAATGTAAGAAAGAGGGAAAGGCAAATTCACCTGTATTATTAATTAATTAAAATTAAAATTAAATGCAAATTAAAATGCAATTCACCTATATTGGAGACAATAAACTGAATGTATGAAGCATTAATTAAACATTTACTGTATGCAAAGCATTGTGCAGAGTGCTGGGCATTAGAAAAGTAGACAGTTCATGATCTCAAGGACTCACATTCTATTGGGAGTGAAAACATACACGGAAAGTTTCAGCTGAAAGTCCATCAAAAAAGTCCCATAATAACTGACATCTATATATTATACAAAGCTCTTTCCTCAAAAATAAAAAAAACCCTTGTAGATTATACTACAAGTTTTAACCAGCAGATTTATGCCTCTAAAATTATACCACCAGTTATTCCAGTTTTACAAATGCAGAAATTGAAGATATGACCCCCCCCCAAGTTAATTAAAGCCAGAGCTGGGATTTAAACCAAGGTCAGAAGATCGTAGGATTTAGATTTGTAAAGGATATAACATATCTTCAGGGCCAACCTTCATATCACAGATAAGGAAATGGAAGCCTCATTGATTCACTGAAGGCCATACCAATGGCAAGCAAAGGACTCAAACCCTGAGCCTCTCTGATTTCTAAATGAGGGCTCTTTCTATTATACAACAGTGGTATTAACTCTATAGCTAATATTATTTGCATTATATAATCCTTCTTTTGAAGTTTCCAGATGCCGTTTTTTTAGTGTATGAGATGGACCATCTATTTCGTGCTTGTGAGGATATGCGATTCATTTGACCTAGGAATTTGAAAAATATCCCAATGAATCTATCTTTCCATCTTGTTTTAGAGTGTCTGGAATTCTCGTTGTTACCTTCAGGAAATGCTAAATCAAAACTGATTATGTCATTTCAATAGATCATGCAATCCATGTAGAGAATAGGTTTAGTTTTCAGACTCTCTGGATAGCAGAAATGACCAGACTATCTTTACTAAACAAACACATCAAAATTCAAATGCTGTGCATTCTGTTGGATAGATTATTCCTACATCAATTTTCAATGTCCCTGTGACTCTAAAACATATAAAGAAAATAAATAACGGAAATTCAGAGGAAATAGGAAAGATCAAAAGATCAAAAAATCAAAAGAAAAAAGGAAAGAAAATTATTTTAGTCTACCAAAGACTTTTGAGTATGAAATCCTATTTCTTTCAAGGAACCCTGAACCAAGCAACTGGTGTGCAACATATGCCAAAAATGGAGGGACAACTACAGATGCTCTGGGATGGGACACAGGTGTTTCCACTGATACTCACCAGCCCCGCTACCAGGAAGGCAACTTCTTTTGTGAAGACTCTTCTGCAGCTGTTTCACAGGAAACAGGGACCACCCACTGCTAATAAAAGATTCTATTCTTATTGCCTCTATACCAGCCACATACTCTCCAGGGTAAATTAAGATGGCCCTCCTCTGCCTTTCTACAAAAGAAGTTCTCTGAGAAAGTGAAAAGCTCAGTAACAGACCCTTTACTTTGCAAGGTCTTGCTGAGAATACTGCTAACAGCAAAGAAAACTTTGGGTCTTCCATCTAAATAAGCTAGGAAGCTTTGAAAACACTCCTCCATGCACTTCATAGCTCCCACTTTTAGTCTCTAGGCATCAATAAGATTTTTGTTATAGACCCTGTCTTTCATTTATCTGTCCAGGCTTATTCCACCTAATTCTAGACATCTAAGAAAAGTCAGGCTATATCTTAGGCTTCATACACTTAGAAATGATGCTCTTTGTTCAGTGTTGCCAAATCAGAGATTGAGTGACCAAAGGGATATCATGCCCAGAGAGGAGCTACAAGTTCATGAGAATGCCCAGAACCAGAGTTGGGAAGGTGTGCGTGTCTGTCCGGTCAGGGTTGGGCATTGGTCTGGTTCTCACACCAACATAGTTGGTTATCTTGGTGAGCTTCTCTTAACCTCTCAGTGAACTCCTGTTCCCTCCTCTGAAAATGAAGATAATAACACCTGCTCAACTGACTTCACAGGACTGTTGTTAGGAACAAATGAGATAATGTATATGAAAGTGCCTGGGGTGGGGAAAGGACAGGAAGAGTAAATAAAAAAAGGGTTATGCAAATATAAGGTCACACTAGGACTGTCTTTATTTCCAAGCCTTCATGCCACATAAAGGGATTATGTTTAATATTTCACATTTCAAAAATTTCTAAATTTAGTAATGATCAAAAAAACTTCAGAGACAAAGAACAAAAATTTTAAATAGTATGTGAAGCCATGGCCTTTCCTTATATGCAGTTTTTACAGACTATATTAACTTGAATAAAAGAGTAACAATAATGTCCGATTTTGTTTTGTTTTGTTTTCTTTCTCCCTCTGAACTTTTCCTTGCATGGATCATTCCAGATTTTTTTGTTATTGTTATTATCATTATTTGCCTACTTGACCTCAGGACCAATACTATTTTATCAATTTCTGATTCTTCTTACTAGATTTCTATGTTTTAACACATTTCTTTCTTCTCTTCAAAGTTTTCATTTCCTTGTGTGGTGACTAAAGAACACATCACATCAAACCTGAGTAGTCAGAAAGGTGGATTCAAGCCTTGCCTCTGATATCTACTGCTGTTAAATCCTGGGGAAGTCACTTAATTCACTTTGAACTGCCACAGGAAATTCTCTAACATTCCTAAGCTGTGAAAGAGTCTCTGGTCTCCATTTGGAGAAGTTCCCAAAACCAGTGAACTAGGACCTTACACATACTGGGCACTAATAAATATTTGTTGATTGGTTGATAGGACCAATTTTTTTAAGTCTCATACCTCAATTTGTTTAGTGATCCCCCAATTATTGGGTACAAAGATAGTTCTATTTTTAAAATATTACAAATATTGTCGAAATTAATATTTGTATAGATAGACCCTGGATGTCAATAACATCCTAATAATAGGTTTCTCAGGCAAAGGATATAAAGAGTTTTATAACTTAATTCTAAATTGTTTTCCAGAAAGATTAAGCTAATCCATAGCTCCACCAGCAGTAGAATAGTACGCTTGTGCATAGACCCACCAAAATTAAATTTGGTCATTTCAAACCATATTGTCAACTTAATCTACATAAGATGAACTAATTTGGGTTGTTTTAATTTATATTTGTCTTATTAGTAGAGACTGTGAATAATTTTTCAAGTAGTTCAAATCCTCAAATTTAAAGTAACTCTGATCTCTTCCATGTGGTGGTTCCTTCTACTGCTGCAGGTAGGGAACAATACATGTCCCCCTTTCCTGAGCAGCTTCATCCACGTGTACCTCCTTCTTGGCTTGTCAAAGGGGGTACCAATTGCTTTCTCTTGAAATGGAATGGATACCAGTAAAACATGAGGGCCCTCCCTTTCTTGCTTTTGACATAACTATGGACCCAACTTCTTTTTCACTCCCAAACTTATTTCATAGGGGCATTTCATGGATGCAGTAGATATAGCATTTAGCCTACAGGCAAGATGATCTGTGTTCCAAATCAGACCTCATTCACTTAATAGCTGTGTCACCTTGGACAAGTCACTTACCCTTTTTCTGCTCCTGTTTCCTTATCTTTTAAAATAGGGAGAATAACAGAACCTACTTTCCAGGATTATTGTGAGGATCAAAGAAAATAATAATTATAAAATACATAGCACAGTGCCTAGTACATAGTGAGCTTGATATGAATGTTAGCAGTTATTATGATAGTTTTTACTCCCATTCTATATTATTTCTTATTTATTTATAATGTATTGCAACTTACCCCCCCTTTTTATAATTCCTCTTGATATTCTTCTCAGTTTGTACTGCCATATAGTTTATTACTTAAATTCAATATATCAGAACATAAGTATTTTTATTGCTCTCAGATTAAATTTATAAATTCATTTGATAGTATTGATATCTTTGCTGTTTTGTCTTGCCCTAGCAATGATTGCTAATGAGCCCTCCAAATATTTATTTCTTCCTGTATTTTTGCTTAAATTGCTCTGTAGTTGTCTTCATATAGATCTTATGTGTAGACTGGTTCAGTTATTTGATATCTTTTGTAATTATTGTGAATGTGATTCCTTTATTTCTTTTGCTTTTCATTTGTGATAGAAATCATGACGATGATTATGAGTTTATCTTATATTCCACAAATATTGAACATTTTATGTTGAACTTACAAATAAAACTCAAAGAACTAGTCTAGGATAATGGAAACATCATAGCTTTAGAATCAGAACCCACTTTAAATTCTTGCTATTTCATAAGTCAGATGAGCAAGCATTTATTAAGTCCCTGCAGTCTCATAAAGTCAGGAGAAAAAAAGCAGGGGCAGAGCCTTTCAGCCCAAAGATGGCAGCTGTAAGTAGGCAGAGAAAAACTCTCTGGTCCCAGAGATTACAGACATGTACTCTGGGAGAGAAAGGACAATGGGGCTTGAGATAAACATTCTTGGAAAGTTCCGGAGTCCTGAGTAGAAGAGGACAGAATTTGAATCACATGACATTTGAGAGTACCCAAACTGGCCTTCTGGAGAGATGAGGAGCATCTTTGGAAAGTGCCAAATTCCTGAACCCACATTCTTGAGTCGGGGGGGAGTTGAGCTTTTTGGACTGTTCAGGTCTGATGATATGACTTCTAATCAACCCCTTAATCTGTCATCTCACAGTAGATTCTAAACATTCTGGGTAGTACTGAGTCTGGAGGACTGAAGAGGTCCTGGGGGAAGGTGAATTTCACTGGATATAGGAAAGATTTTTGTTTTAAGTATTATTATTAATGGGCTAGTCTGAGTTCTTTATATTGTTTCACATATTTCTCCCTAAGGGGGGGTGCAAAATATACAAAATATGTTAACTGGGTGCTTAGAGAGGCATTTAGGATCCTTTTGTCTAAAATTATAGAGACCTAGTCATGAGCTACATTCCACGATTCTTGAGTGAAATGTTAAGAGATGGCAAATAAACTAAAGACTGCCATTTGTGAGAAATCCCCCCTGATTTAATCCTATCTATGTAAGTCCCCAATTACAGGACTAACCCATTTTCTGGAAAGAAAAAAAACCATGAAGTATGACTGATAAAAGGTATAATATCATACATTAGTCATAAATATGAATGATATGATGAGTTCTTTTCATATTTCTTGGAAGATCTTTCCAAAGTAGACTTATTTAAAGTCTTGTTTATATAGGTTTGCCAAAGCCTGTACAATCCTGTTAGAGATAAATCTTAAAATATAATTCATGAAGGGGCAGCTGGATGGTTCAGTAGATTGAAAGCCAGGATCCTGAAAGCCAGGATGTGAAGTCCTAGGTTCAAATTTGGTCTCAGACACTTCCTAGCTGTGTGACCCTGGTCAAGTCACTTAGTTCCCATTGCCTAGCCCTGCACGTTTTTCTGCTCTGGAAACAATACATAGTACTGATTTTAATATGGAGGATAAGGGTTTAAAATATACATATAAACAGCATATAATAAAATATATAATATATAATAAAATAAGATTTTAAATAAATATATGATAATACATTAAATATATAATACATATATGTATATACATGCACAAATATATACATATAATATATGAATTATAATTAAAATTATATGCATATATTTGTGTGTATGTATATATAAAACTCATCTTAAAGTGAATTCCCTGAGAAGAGTATTATACACCATCCCAGCTAGAAAGGTAACCTCTAAAAGAAATAATTCTATTACCTTTCTTGGGATACCCAGCACTTAGCACAGTGCCTGGAACACTATAAATATAATTTAAAAATGCTTGTTGACTGGCTGACTGACAGCATATAGTTCAGACAATCTGTCAATAAGCATTTGTTAAGCACCCACCATTCACCAGGCACTCTACTAGGCACTTGGGGAAGGAAGGCGAAAGACAATCCCTACACTGAAGAAGCTCACAATCTAATAGGGAAGATAGCATGCAAATGACTATACAAGAAAAATAATAAATGGAGAGAAGGCACTAGAATTAAGAGGAAATTGGAGAAGCATCTTATAGAAGGTTGGATTTTAGCTGGAATTTGAAGAAAGCCAGGAGGCAGAAGGGAAGGGAAGGGGAAGAAATAATCATTTATTTAATATCTTCTAAATGCCTGACACCAGGCTAAATACTTTTACAAGTCTCTCATTTATAGGTTCTATCATCATCTTCATTGTACAGGTGAAGAAAATGAGGCAATCAGAGGTTAAAGGACCTGCCAGGGTTCTCTCTCTCTCTCTCTCTCTCTCTCTCTCTCTCTCTCTCTCTCTCTCTCTCTCTCTCACACACACACACACACACACACACACACACACACACACTCAGACATAACTAGTGTCTGAGGCCAGATTTGAACTCAGGAAGTCTATCTTCTATCCTACCTAGTCTCCTCTTAGGCATGGAGGATAGCCAATGAAAATACCCAGATTCAAAAGTTAGCATGCCTTATTTGTGGAACAGCAAGCCAGTGTCCCTGGATCACAGAGTACCTGTTGGGGTGGGAGTGGAGGGTTAAATATAAAAAGACTTAGAAAGATGGGTATAGGAGGAAGAGCTTTGAACACCAAGCAAAAGATTTTGTGTTTGATTCTGAAGGTAATAGGGAGCCATTGAAGTTAATTGAGTAGGATGGTGACCTGTTTAGACCAGAGCTTTAAACAAAATCATTTTGGCAGCCGAATGGAGGATGACAAATGTGAAGAGAAGATGTTAACCAGGAGGTGCTAAAGAAGGAAGAGAATGGCAAACAGGGGCTTTATACATGCTGTGGCATTACCTGAGCAGCTTTGGAAGAGCTATTTCCTGACAGCACATCTTCATCCCATCTCCTTTAAGTTGTAGCCACCAGTCAGCCTGTCTGTGTCAATCCATAAGCAAAGAGGAAGCTGCTTTCAAGGTTGGAAATTAAGTGAGGGAGGGTGGAAATATTAAAAATAAAAGCAACCCAAAGCCAATCTACCCTTTTACCACATCCTCATTACTGTCAGATGAAAACATTTCATTGGTGTAAGACTTTCAAATACTTCATTTTGCTATGGCCCTCACAAATATTCCACCATAAAATCCCAAACCATTTCAATACTACTTTGACTTCATGACGCTTTCCTGAGACTCCTACTGTACATCTTCAGGAACCCAATGACCTGTCTAATTCTTAGGAACACATACAATATGCCGTATTGGGAAGAAACAGAGAATTTAGAAGGAATTGGAACAATTTTGTGTGTTTGTGTATTAATATTTTTGTTATAAATATTAACTTTAAGTGATTCTCTCTATATGAAAAAAGTCACTGGGCTCTTCTCTCAATTCAAAGTCCAGCTTAAAGGCCATTTCTTTCATGAAACCTTACCTAAACTCCCTATCTGCGAGATAGTGCTTCCTCATCAGACCTGGACTCTGGACTCTTCTGAACAAAGTCATCACATTGTAACTTGTCGATAGAGATGTAAATATAGATATAGATATAGATACAAATGTAGATATAGAACTAGAGATTATATAGATCTGTATAAAGATTATATAGGCATAGATATTGATTCTATAGATTATATTGCTATAGATATAATATAATTATGATATAATGTCACATTATATAATAATTATGATATATGTAATATATAATGTTGAACTCAGGAACTCTATTTTCTATGCACCTAGTCTCCTCTTAGGCATGGAGGAGAGCCAGTGAAAATATCTAGATTCAAGAGATAATGTGTCTTACTTGTGGAACAGCAATATATATATATATATATAATTCAATAATATAATAAGAATAGCTAACCTTTGTATAGTGCCTACTATATGTCAGGCACTGTGCTAAGCTCTTTACAGATATCTCACTGGATCTTCCCTACAATCCTGGGAGATAAGGGTTATTATTATCCTCATTTTACAGATGAAGAAATTGAGGCAAATAGAGGTTAAATAATTTGCCCATGATCACATAGTAAATATATGAGGCTTGTATTTAAACTCAGCACTTCCTGACTCCAGGCCCAGCACTCTAGCCACCAACTAGCTGCCTTATATAGGTACTCATTATATAGATATATTGATTTCATGAAGATTTTATACATGAAATTATATATAGAGATATTTAATATATAAGTTATAGATAATATAGACATATTAGATTGATATAGCCATAGATTTTACAGATAGAGGTGGCATAAACTTAGATATCCAAGGTTATAGGTACAGACATATGTGTATATATGAATATGGAGGGAGAAGAACCTCTGTATATGTAGAGCCTATGTATATATGTGCATGGGCATACATACTCACATAAATAAGCAGGTTTTATCATCCCTTCCCAAAATGTAAGCTCCTTTATGGCAAGGATGACCTCTGTATTTCTCTCAGCACCAAGCATATTACTCAGTAGATATTTAATAAGTGTTTGCTACATGAATGGATCAGCCATCTAATGACTTCATTTCTTTGTTCTGCTTTGCCATTTGAGCCCAGCTTTTTCATCACAAGATGAATTTAGAAGTCCTAATTCAAGGAAGCAATTTTTATTTCACAGGCCACTGCTGTGGACAGGTATACAGCATTTTACCAAATGACTATGGCTCTGTATTATTTGAAAAAACAGAATAGGAAGAATGGGCATGATCTAATATACATCCTAGATTTGAAGAGAGCAGATTTTTTAGAGCACTGAAAGGAAGGATAGGAAATATTCCAGGGACTCAAATTATTTATGCTTAGTTATTTGAGGAGAGAGAGAGGGAATTCTCAAGAATGAAATTCTAAACACAAAAAGTGAACTATTTCAAGTGAGAAAAGAAAACAGAGGTGTCTGAAGATAGATAGATGGATGGACATACGGATAGTTGGAGTGAGGATTTAAGAGTCTGTTATGTGCTAGGTAGGCATGGAGGCCTGGTCTTGAGCAAGATAAGGTCCTGAGCTCCCCCCTCAGAGTTAGCAATAGTGAGGGTGAGGGGAAGAAAGACAAGAGGACCCAAGAGTAGAATATAGGGTTCTAACAAGAGAGGATGAGAAAAATGGCCAGAGAGCAGACAACATGGTGAGAAGACCAAAGGAAAAGTTCTAGAAGCTTCACAATCCTCAAGATAAAGTAAAGAGATAGTTGTGAATTTGCCAACTAATCTGATCTGCAGATTGAGATGGTGCTACTCAATGGTTTCTAAGTTTCCATCTAGCTAGCTCTAAATTCATTATCTTATTATGATGTTTCCATGTAAAACATATTCACTTCTACCCTTAGCCTTATAAAAATCTTTTTTTAAAAAAGTAAAAAGCTCTGAATTCATGGGCATTCTAATGCAGAATACACACACACACACACACACACACACACACACACACACACACACACTTTCCACAAACTCCAACCCCCAAAACAAACTCAATTATAAACAGATACAAATATGTAAATCCAAGATTTTTGCCAGATGAGATATTATATGGCTCTGCTCTTGGGTCCTGCCATGGAGAAGAAATAAAAATTTTAAAAATATATATTTCATTCCATGTTGCAAAAGCCTTTTGAAATCAACATAAGGCACACATCAAAACCCTCCAGTGAAAGACTCCATTAGTTGTGAGATGCAGTTAATTGATTTCAGAAGCATTACTAAGGATGACATTTAACTTTTGGGGGTTGGGGGGAGGAAGGACCTGAAGAAATCTTTCCACTTAAAAACAGCTCCGGGGTTCTGGGAGTCACCAATTTAATCACAGTGTTTATTGTACCATAGGGATGGACAGAGGCACATGGTTTCCTATTGTCTTTCTTTGTCTTTAAACCCAAAGATGAATTATCTGAAGGCAGATTGGAACCTTAGGATGAAAAATAAATTATACATAGGGTACTACATTTAGCAAGCAGCTAGATGAATCATCTGATGATTACCATGGAGTTATGCAACCTCATAGCCTTTTGCTACAAATAAACAAGCAGTAAAATTTTAGTGAGGCAGAGGCATTCTAAAAGGCTGAAAGGCTTATGGGATATGGAAAACTCCAGGGACTAGAAGCATTTTGGTCTCTCAGCTGTCTTGCTCCTTGAGCATAATGAAGATTAAACCAAAGACCTAGGGCATAAGGTCAGAGACACCCACCTGCTTTTTTAGCCACCTAATCATTTTTAAAAGTTATGATCTGTGACCAATAAAAATTATGGAAACTAAATGTGGTATTTAAGTTCAAGTAACTTAAACTTCCTTTCTTTTTTTAGCTAATAATAATATTTATCTAACACTTTAAGGCTTACAAAGCATTATATAAATATCATCTCATTTTATTCTCTTCTCATATTTATTAACAATTATGGGATATAGGTGCTGTTATCATCCCCATTTCACAGATTTAGAAACTGAATTTAAATGACTTGCCCAAAGTCACATGGCTATAAGTGTCAGAGGCTGGATTTGAACTTAGTTCTTCCTGGCTATAAGTCCAAGACTCTAATCATTAAGCTACCTAGCTGCCTGTCTACCTAGCTACAGGAAGGATGGTCCCTAAATATCAGACCTATCCCCAATCAATGTCAAGAAACAGTCACTTTTCTCCTAGGGACATTTTTAGTGATTTCTGAAATTACGGTTTTATTCTAAGCCTATAGTACATGAACAAAGCTTGATTTGAGTTCAATATCCCTGATATAGGAAGAGTAGTCTGTACCAGAAAAGCAAAGGATCTCCCAATGGGTATAGCTTTTGATGGTGAAAGCTCACCTTCAAGGTGTCCTTTGACTTTCTGGTATGGTACACCTGAGTCACTACCCCGAAATCAGTTCTCTCTTTGATATCAATAAGCCTGCTGTTGTGAAGCACTTCACACTCCCTGGGCACACAAGTTCAAGGGCATTTCATTCCTTTAACTAAGTCTTGTTTAAAAGAAAGATAACTCAGGTTTGACAGTAACTAAGATGAAACTGAAATGTCTACTAAAAGTATCACATGCCAATAAATGGCCCTTTCATCAGAAGTCTTTATCAGTAAGTCAGTCAGCTAGCTTTTATCAAGTACCTACTATGTGTGACAGACTGTATTAAGTGCTAGGAATACAAAGAAAGGTAAAAAAAAATCCAATAGTCCCTTAATAATATTAAGGAGCTCACAGTCTAATAATCTGGCCTTTATACTTCAATACAAAACTATAGATTCTAATTCTATATCACTAATTTTAATTTTTTTGTAAATAAACTTGAAGAGAGAAAAATGCTGGAGTCTTTCATGAAAATCATTTCCTTTATGTTTACATTTAGCTGCCTTGCCACATTAATTTAATGACTTAAGTCTGTTTTCCCTTTGCCAGCTCAGCATGGTTATAAATACAATAAAGAACAGCATTTCTTCCATCATCACTGTTCCCAAAATAAGTTCAAACCAAACACATGTCATATAATATGCCATCTCTAGAGTTTTCTTATTACTCCAACATATTTTTCCCACTATTTTTGCTGACAAAAATTAGTCCTCATCCTTTCCCAATTTGGATTGACCTCATTCAAGTCTTGAAACTGCATAAGGCTAAATACATGGTTTCCTTTCTTTGTCAGTCCTTTGCTAGATGTAAATGCAATCTTCCATGATTGACTTATGGCAAGAGAGTGGCTACAATCCAAGGTGGACAGTCCAGGGGCATCTCAAAAAACTAACATGAATGACCCCCTACTGTTCCATTAGGCTGTACCTCAATTTCAGAGTCCATTCTTCCATCACCTGTTGTCATTATATGTTCTCAAAGTGTCAGAACCTGTGCAGTAGATCACTTTTGCAAATGAAGTAATCCTGAGAAATAGTGACCCATGAAGAACTATATGCTTTCAAAACCCTCTGCTGTTCAGCTAAACTTCAGAAACGGGGGAGAATTCAAGTGGCAGTATGATTAATCCTATTCCTGTTCTCATATTATCTTTTTTAAAGGTCACTCCATTCCTCAGCTGATACATGAGGGTTCAACTATTGTCATGGAGAAGAATAAGAGCAAAGGTAATTTTCTTATTATTTGCTACCTAGTTTAAGGAGCTTCAGAATAAAAAGGACAGGTTGTTTATTGCTGGACATAAAGAAAGGTACTTCAATGCAGAAAAAGTGAATGAGGCAGATTGAAGTAACTCTTTGTCCAATGGTGTTGTTGCTTGCCAACAACCAAAAGCCCTTATAGGCAACCTCAGGACTCACCCCTGGATATCCTTCTCTTAAATATTGCTGTGATTTCTGTTTTTGACCTTTTTCCAAATCAGATACCATCTCCTAACCCTGGTCTTTCAGGTCTGTAAAGGTAATAAATAAGGGAACTTGTGTTCCATTCAATATATTCCCCTAATTATTTTATTAGATTTTAGGGTTTAGATTTTTGACTGAGAATCTGAAGAGTATCTCACATGGAGGCTTCCTGAAAGGTAACTGCTGAATGATTCCCAGTGACTGAGGTTGTTTCCATGATGATATTAATAGAAATAAAAGGATGAATTCTTATAGAAAAAGCTGTGCCTCCTAATAATTCTATAAAGAAACAAGTTGATGATGCTTTTCTCTCTCTCCCTTGGGTTTCTAGCCTGGAGCACAGAAAAGTAGACCTTAATTTAGAGGGAGATGAGAGATTTCATACACACACACACACACACACACACACACACACACACACACACACACCCTTCAGAAATAGACAATGGCACCTTGCAGTGGAAACACCTGGCTATGATAGAATGTGCATGCATGAAGCCTGAGGAGAAAACTCAAAGGTAATTTTCCTAAACTACAGGTTCTTGTGAAAGGAGATAAAATTATAAATTCCCTTGCCTGTATGATCCTAAGTGATCACCTTCTAGACAAAGAAGGATGATTGCCTGGGCAGCACAATATTTGAGGGTTGACTAAGGGTAAATGTAACTTCAAAAGTTTCTCTTTTTAAAAGTATGGATACCTGCCTCCTAAGTTGAGATTTTCTCAATATCATACTCCTTAAAGAAAGCAAAGGATTGCTAACATAAGAGAAGAAGGCAGTTAGAATGTGGACTCTTCCATTAGAATGTGAATATCTTGAGGGAAGAGACCATATTTTTGCCTTTCCTTGCATCCCAAGTGTAATTTATAAGTGCTATTGACTAAATGATTGACTATAGTTCAAGGGTTAAATTCATGACTTTGGGGAGGAGTTAGAAGAGGTTAAAAAAGAACTAAACCTTGCCTGTTTTGTTTCTCTCCAAGAAAAGAAAAATTAAAAAAAAGTTAAACTCCAAAGTATGTTTACCTTCTGAAAAATAGTCCTAATAGGCGTTTTGAGTGCTTTAAGTCTTTCCATGAGCTCCTGTGGGGCTTCATGATGTTTTTTCAGTGTAGGGGAGAGAATCAATGTTGCCTCCAAATCTGAAACTCATATTATACATTAAGTACCTTTTAGGAGTTGAGAATATCACTCAAGTTCAGAGAAACCTTGATATGATCTATGACTAAACTTCATAGCACAGGTGATCCTTCTTCTCTACCGCTACTCATGGAACATAATCAGAGCAGCTCTCCAGATTTCAACCAACTGTGTGGAAGTTTTGGAACCTACTTCTAGTCATGTGGTAGCCCAATACTGAAAGTACTTTGAATTTTAGTATGACAAAGTAAATCCTAAGTGGCCCTTGGGTCTTTTCCTGGTTCCAGGACAGTGCTGGGAGGTAGAATGAGACACCAAGTAAAAGAAGAGCTTCTGCCTGTCAATCTTTTGGCTCTTACTCTCCAGGTGGCATCATGTAGTACCAGTGAGAATTGGGGAAGGATGAATCTGCATGGCAGCCTTGCTCACATGGTAATCAGAGCAATGGGTTGCACCTTTACATTTCTGCATGAACTCTGGCAGCCTTTGCTCCTTTGGAGTTCCTTCCTGACTATTCAACAAAACCTGCCTTGATTGGGGAACTCTTGCCTAGCACTATTACTTAATAAAGACTCCAGACCAGCCATATTCATTTCTCTCCTGGATTACCTCCTGGCTCTCCAGACTTTTCTCTCTTACATCTACAAGATTCCCCTCTCTCTTCCCCCACCTCCCTAGCTTCCTTTGTGTTGGGTTTCCCCATCAGAAAGTAAATTCCTTAAGGACATGGACTGTCTCTTTTTGGATTATGTTTGAATGTCCAACATTTATCAAAGTGATAGGTAAGTGCTTAAATAAATCCTTTATCTAGCTCTCTTTTTGTATTGAATTCCTCTTCTGCTCCTTCCTTTGGGAAGAACCATATATAAACCATAATCTACCTCCTACAAGGTACCTTTCCTGATTTTCTTTAATGCTTGTGCTGCCCTGCCCACCTAATGAAATTATTTTGGAGTTATTTTATACCTATTATTACTTTCCTATAAGGAAATATGTTATTTTTTTCAGATGAATGCATTTCTTTAAAAATAGGGATGGTTTCATTTTTGTCTTTGTATACTCAACACCCAACACAGATCTTGGAATATAGCAGAGACTTAATAAATATTTGCTGGATTGAATTGATTAATACTATATTTCCTACTGCTGAGAACCCCAGGAAAATAATCCTTCTACTTCTGGGCAACAGGCCCCCTAGTAGCTATTCAAATTTGTCTAAGTTGACTTGCATTCTTGAGGTCCTCTCCTTCTACCTTAACCTTTTTATTCCCCTTTTCTCCCTTCCTACCCCAGAAACTCCAACCTTCAGGCCTTGTTTGAGTTATTAACCATCCCTTCACCAAAGAATAGAACATGAAACCTTCAGTTGCACATACAGAGTCCCATTTTTCACATCATGGAGGCAAGCCAGGGGAAGCAGCAGCACTTGGCATTTGGCACTTGGCACTTGGCACATATTTGGCTCATTTCTATCAAGGGACAGCTTGGCTATGATGGAAAATGGAAAGTAAGTGGGAGAAAAAAAGACCCTTGTTTAATGAGCCAGATGCTCCCAGTGTGTTAAGAGGGCTGTCCAAAAGTTCATTTGGGCAAATGTCTAAACAAACAACACAGCCTTCAGAGGCACATTCATCCCCAACCTGCATCCTACTATGGCCAAGCTTGAAAGGGAAAAATGTGCTCACAAAGCATGCTAGAGGCTGTGAGCATATTTTCTTTAATTATTAATGAGTCTATAGTTACCTATTTGGTCTTCCACTTAATTGTAAGCTTTTTGAGCAGTGTGGCCATATTAAAGGCTGGAAAGCCCATCATTCAGATAATATTTTACATGTGTGTATGTGTGCATATACACATGTGTGTATGTGTATATATCGTGTATACTATACATAATTATATTGATTGCATACATATATGTGCGAATGCATAAATAAGATATACATTTATAAAGTGCTTTGTAAACCTTAACTTGCTATATAAATGTTATTTATTATTATTATCAAGGATCTGATTTATAAGGTTTGCAAAGAAAGGGAAAATACCAACTATGTGGAGGTAAGGAGGAACCTTAGACTTTATTGATTCCTAAGAACATTGATCCAGAAAATATCAAATACTAACCTTTATGCCTATTATCACATCTATAGAAATTTTTTTGAGAGTCATCTATCTATACATGAATTTGGAGCATTCTTGATGAGTGTACAAGTAAGAAATTAGCATATTCACAATCCATATTCAACATATTTAATCACAAACCATATTCAACAATAGATCATACCTTTACCATCTTAAAAGAGACTAAAAGATTATGATTCTTTTTTTTAATACTAATCTTTTTTTTTAAACCCTTGTATTTCGATGTATTGTCTCATAGGTGGAAGAGTGGTAAGGGTGGGCAATGGGGGTCAAGTGACTTGCCCAGGGTCACACAGCTGGGAAGTGGCTGAGGCCGGGTTTGAACCTAGGACCTCCTGTCTCTAGGCCTGACTCTCACTCCACTGAGCTACCCAGCTGCCCCCGATTATGATTCTTATTAGTTGATTATATTTTTATCACTGTGCCACCCAGTTGCCCAATTGATGGGTACCTTTTAATTTCTAGTTCTTTGCCACCACAAAAGAGCTATTATATATATTTTGTAAATATAGGAATTACTTTTTCCTCCTTTTACATCTTTGAGAATATGCTTTGTGTAGTAACTTCTGAGGTATAGTTACGAATTGCATTCCACAGTTGCTATGTCAATTCAAAATCACATGAATACTGCACTAATGGCTCTTTCTTCCTGCATCTCCTCCAGCATTTATAATTTTCTTTTTTTTGCCACCTTAGCCAATATGATGGCTGTGAAGCAAAACCTCCAAATTGCTTTGATTTGCATTTTTCTAATTATTAATAATTTGGAGTATTTTTCATATTACTATAAATAACTCAACTTCTTCCCTTGAGAATGCCTTTTTCATATTCCTTGTTAATTCTTTTAAAAATACCAAATATTAAAATGTTCTTAATCTCACATATTTGAATTAGTTCTTTATGTAGCTTAGAAATTATATCTTATAAAAAACTTGGTTAAAAAGAATTTTTTCCTCTAATTAATTCTTTCCTTTCTACTCTTAAGTACAATATATTTGTTTCTACAAAAACATTTAAACTTTTGCATGTTGATTACCAAGAAATATTTGATCAGTAGAATAATATAACAAAATACCAACTCACAAGCTCTTTGCAAAACAAGATGTTTCCTTCTCTACATACCACTATCCATTCAGTATTCTTTGGAAGCTCTAACCACAACCTGTTCAATAAATCTTTAGTGATAAATATCAGCCAAGGAACAAAACAGTAAGATTTATGCTCATCAGAAATATTCACCACTGTGATAAAGGAAATTTAGTAGAGAATGCAGGTCAAGGAAGAATTCCCTTTGGATGGTAAAGTCCTCCAAATACTCCTGCTTATGGATGACAGTGTATTCATTATATCAAACCCATAAGACACTGCATAGCCTCCTGGAAGAGCTGTATTATCACTTAAAGAAGTTTAATCTGTTTATCTATACAGGAAAAACCAAATGAATGAAGGATGTCAAATTTCCAGATTTCAACACGCATTTCAACATGAATAGGTATTCAATAGAATTCATCCAAAAATATCTGTATCTAGGAAAGATAATACAGATGGACAATGAGGTAGATTAAAAAGAAGAAGAAGAAAAAGAGAGTGGGATGGATTGCTTTTAGAACATTGCAAAATACTTTTACTGACCCCAAGTTTACTCAAATAGCAAAGCTCCATCTTTTCAGTACTGACATTTTCAGGTGTTGCTGCATAGCAATGAGACCTAGAATAGCATTGCCTCTGTGGAACTAAGGAGGAACATGACTTATGAGGCAATGAAAAAGCATATGTTGAGTGTGAAGAGACTATAACATATAGCTAATGAGGAAACTCAAAAGAACAGGGATAAAGGATTGTGTGTCAGAATAGAAAAGGACTGGTTATTTGGCAAAAGTAAGGCTAGAAAACCAGAGGGTTTCATGAATACCTTGGCAATGATTTGAGAGAGAGCGGGAAAGAACTCTAGCATGTTGAGTGAACCGCTCATAGTTAAATTTCAGGAGAGTGTGAATGAGAGTTGCAAAGAATTGGTAGATATGGAAAAATTGTGATACACATCATTGGAAGAAATCTCAGAATTTGTGAAATGGCAAGTTCATTTCAGTATTTGAGTATTATTACATCTAGTACATGACTATGACTCCCAGTGGCACTCAAACAATATTAACTATCAATTGTGAATACTTCCATTTTATGGATGTGGAGTCAAAAACCCAGAAAGCTATAATATCACAGTTACTTGCCATTTGCAAGGGTAGGAATGTTCTGATATTCTCTTTAATGTTCTCTGCTAAGAAGAAAGCTATTTCCCATAGGCATGGCTAGAGCTAGGGCCAGGTATATAGGCATATCCCTGGGGAGCATTCCCATTGCCTTGAGGAGAAATGGAAAGGCCAATGAGAATTCTTCCCTGCTCTGGGGTGGGAGGTGTATCACCCAAGCCGTGCTGCATGCATGCTTGTGTTGCTTAAATAATTTTATACTCTCATTCTTGGGTAAGAAGTCTAAGAGACAAATGTAGATATTTAATGACCCTATAAGAAGGGACCAAAACTAACTAGAACCAGGCCTTATTCACAGTACCATCTGGTGTAATCCAAGGTTCCTATTATACCATGACCAAGCTATAACCACGCACTGCTTTTCCAGGCCAGGGTGTCACTAAAATCAATTCTGAATTGCAGACATAATGGGGCACCATTTTGGTGCTACTTTATATACTAGGCCACCTGGGAATCATGCTTCTTTGTTTCTGTTGGTCTTATCATAGACCATTGGTAGCAAAGAATTTAGCTCAGCACAAAGTGATTCAGAAAGTCAGAGAAGGTTGGAGGATAAAGAAGAGTCGGGAATAATAAATTATTCACCAAGAAAAGCAGCATGAGAAGATGTAATGAGTCAGAAAAGAAAGAAGGATTAGGAAAAGTGGTAGAATAGAAAAAGAAGTGAATTATTTACCAAAAATGACATCACAGTAGAGTGGGGGGAAAAAACTCACCTGCCAGTTAGAAGACCTGAGTTTGAGTCCCAGCTTGATTATATTATATTAATTATATTATACCATATTATATGTACAGATTATATTGTGTTGTGTGTCTTATGTTATAACATATATATGTAATGGATTATTATATTATATTATAACATATATTATAAAGTAAGAATATTAAGTCATGACTCCTGATATTCTGTTTAATGTTCTTTGCTAAGGAGAAAGCTGTTTCCCATAGGCATGCCTAGAGCTAGGGCCAGGTATATAGGCATTGCCTTGAGGGGAAAGAGAAAGGTCAATGAGAATGCTTCCCCACTGAAGTGGGGGACATATCATATATAACATAATATTACATAATATGTGATTTATTTCTTTTACCATCATCCCTCTATTTTCAGGACTCTCAGATTATTTTGACCTTCTAGGGTCATATCCCTTACCAAAACTTTCAAACTTGCTGACATTCTTTAGACTCACTCATTTTACTTTAGCTTCTCTTTCAATTCTCTTTCTTTCTGTTTCTATTCCAGAAACTCAAATTCCTATTCCAAAGCTATAGATTTACACCATCCTTGAACAATTATAAATAGATAGTTATGAGAGACAGAGAGTTGATAGTGCTTTTAAGGCTTTAAAAGCATTTGACATATTATCCCATTTGATCCTCTCAACACTGTGAAGCAATTGCTATTATTATAATTATAATATTGATAATAAAAATGACTTATTAAGTTTTTTTAAATTGAAGTGGAGTGAAGTTAATTGACCTGTCCAGGATAACCAAGATAGTAAGTATTTTGGTTAAGATTTGAACTCAGGGTTTCTTGGTTCCAAATCCAAATGGATTAAACAATTCATTTTTCCTATGATGCCCACAAAAGTATGAAAAATACATTTCTTCTCATATTTGGCACTCGCTACTGTGAGGAGGGATAGAAGTTTTGTCAAATATTTGAGGATCTTCTTTGGTTGGGTCAAGATAATCATTTAACAAACTCTATATCAGCACTAGCCAAGGTATCACTTAGGAATCAGAAGTGTAGAAAATAATTTGGTCAAATTAGGTTAGCTTTAGGCATTAAGAACAGAGAGGAAAATGCAAAAGGAAGAGATAAAACCACCTTTTATAGATATTTTGTTCAAAAATGGATTTCTAAATCATCTATTCTGACTCCTTTCATATTAAAGATAATTAAACATAGAGAATATGAGGTATTTACAAAGAACTAGCAGCTCTGGTGAGAGGGCTTGCCAAGCCCTTTTCAGGACAGTTTATCCACCTTTGATGTTCACCTCTCACCCAGCTCTCACATGTGGCTTTGAGAAGCTATAGCAGCCACATCTAGGTAAAACCACCTCTGCAGACAGACTAATATGGTTTGAGGGTAACTGACAGTTTCAAACACATTGGTGAGTTAGAGGGATGTCTACTCCAAGCATGTGATGACTTACCCCTGAAAAATAGGTAGAAGAGAACAATTTGTTCCAAAGGCCAGGGAAGTACTATGGAACTTTCTAGAACTTTGTTAGACAATGATGATGCTAAGATCATTCTCTACATGCCAGGCTATTGCCAGTCATCCTGACTTTGTGTCCCTGGTCTTTGATGAGTCTGGAATTCAGCCTCACTTAAATCCAATTCACATGTAAGTCAAGACATTCCCCAGGGATGTCATTGGTCCTCTGAAAACAATAAACAATAATGAAACCTAGAAAAATGTCCTTTTTTTCCAAAGTCTTACAGCTACTCAGTAGCAAGCCTGACTTCCCAACCTAGATCTACTGACTTAGAACAATGTAGTACTCTGCCTTTCCAGACAGATCTAATTGATTTGACCTGAGTACTGTTGGGATGGATTAATTTGGATCATTTCCTGATTTTACCTTTATCCACGTGTGTGTATGCATGTATGCAATACATAGGTGTATATATGTATGCATGCATGTGTGTATGACATATGTGTGTATCCCAAATACAAAAAAACCTCTGACTTATCATAAACATGACATACACAAGAATCAACTTGTTACTAAGTTGGTAAAGAAAGATTCAGGATCTGCGAACCCTGCTTTGATGCCCTGGACTGCAAAACATGTTCCCAATATAAAGCATACTATGGCTTATTATCAAACAGACTTAGATGTATCATTGATAAGTCATGTCCTCTGAACCATAACTCTTTTTGGTAGAATATACTTGTCTAATTAGTTTAGAATGTGTCTGTTTAGTCCTTTCCCCAAGATTAGCATTAATAACTTCATGGGAGCCTCACTTATGCATATGGCAACATGATACCTAGTTTAACAAAATACACAGCACTTTTAACCATACAAATAAAAACTAGATCATGTACTGCATTTGACTATAAGAAGCCTTACCTAGTTTTCTTTCTAATAACATCATAAACTACCAATATGGCTTGCTGAAGAAAATGTGCATTTTAAACAGCAAAATAAAAGAGGAGCAAAGTGAAATCTTATGAAAGTCGAAAAGTTTACTATGATGCACATAGCTTTATATATCTTCGAGACAGTGTTAGTGACAACATATGCATATATGTATGCACACACATATGCACATGCACACCCACACCAATACACATGCTTGTAAACAAACGCCAGGCATGATCAGATCCTTAATGTGATATTTTCTAAAAATCATTCCATGGTACATGCAAACTCCTCTGCCTTAGAGTTAAGAACTTATTTAGTTTGGGAAGGGCTGTCTACAGTATGTTCTAAAAACTAAGCCCTTATGGCAATTTTTTCATGACAACAGAGGACACAGATGCCTCATATTTTCAAAACAGGAGACAGAAGTTATGAAAAAGGTCATTATGATAAATCAATCTCTAGTTTGTGCTTCTTTTAAAAAAATACTCCCAAAGTTCTAGACTAAAAGACAAATAGCTGTAAATTCTGTCTGTGAGGTTGTCTCTGCTCCTTCTGGACATTAAATTAAGTCTTCACAATTCTCCCAGAGCCAATCTGTCATCCCTGGATTGTCAAAACAGTTCTCTGCATAAAAAGGTAACTCTCCAAAGAACAGTACCATAAATTGTATAGGAACGTAAATTGAGAGAAAAAAGAGCTTATCCTTGGTAAAGAAAAGGGAAGAGATGGAGAGAGAGCTAGTTGGAAAATATTCTCCCTATGGTTAGTAAAAATATAGCTATTGAGTGTCATGTTTTCCACCGAGGCTGAAGGTAGAACCAGTTAGGATGTCAATTTTTGCATCTCAAAGAGAGTTTTCTGAGATGATCATACAGATCTATGGATCCATTTTTTTTTAACATGAGGAGGTCATTTTGTCAGATAGTTTAACTGACAGGCAAGACTCCCATCATATTCTGTCTCTCCTTCCACTGCTTGTTTCAAAACACAGCAGAGAAATGTTTCTGGCTGCCATTTAGGGAGCATCATCCTGAAAGACTGGGTCCTGCTCCTCATACATGTGTCTTCATAGTTATCTTGCCAGGGGCTACTTCTCATGATTTCCCAGTAGAAAGGCATTTTTAAAATCTTTAATGTGTACTTACAAAGCTTATAGTAGAGCTATTCAGTTGGCAAAGCATCACAAAATTTTACACACCAATATAAAATGTAAGAACCATGTCCTCAAAACTCAATTAGCTTTGCATTCTAGCCATTATTAATGGCATGTTTATGGCATATGGTTTATCCCACCAGTTTTTCTAGTCTTTCTTATCTTTTTTTCCTAGCATAACATGTCTGATATAATAATGAAGTGTGTAATATTCATGTTATACAATGATGGGTATTACACTATGTGAGACACAACACATTATGATGTTGTACTGATGCTTGTTCAACCTAATCTAGACTTTCACTACAGAAAATGACAAAAAGACCTGGATTGAAACATATCAAAAACCCAGGATTTTCATTCTTTCCCCTGATGTCACTGCTCAAGGTTTTAGAAACTTTAATATTTCTCCCTTCCACTAAAGTCCTACCAATACTTCACTGGGTGCTAGAGATAAGCTTGAAGGCTGTAATTTACAATCCCTCTACCAGTGTTCTTTTCATTAACAATTAACCAATAGACTCACATGGATTTTAGAAACTGTGTTTACTCAAACAATATATCATTAAAAAAACATTGTTCCCAAAACCCAAGGTACAACCTCCCATGAATATGTTCCATGATGGGCAGGGGAAAAGTAGGGGTACACTAAAAGTATAATGGCAGGCACAGGTTCAGAGAACACTGTGGCAATTCACAATTCCGGATCTAAAGGTCTATAGTGTCTTCTCTCTCCCTGAGAATCCTCATGATATACACAATGGGACATGACATCAATGTTGTCTTGGTGTCAATGAAATGAGTCACTTTTGCTTTGAGATTGGGATGGCTAGTTTATAGAGCACGATAAGCTGGCCAAGTGCCTCAGAAGGGCTTGCTTCGTGAAGGGCATAGCAGTTTCCATTTTGGACCAGGAAGATTGCTCAGCCATTGGATTGATCATCACAAGGGCACAAAGGCACACGGTATCTGTTCTAGAAGGTCAATCCATTAGATTACATGGTTTCACTCTTCAATGGAGATCTACCACCTCCAGATTCAGGCTTTACTAGATATGCTGTATTCTTTCAGCTGAAGTATTACATAGTCCTTTTTAGATGGAGTGCTACTATATTCTTTCTGAAATGGCAATAACTGTGAATATAATAAAAATGACAATTATACCTAAATTAATTTACTTATTCAGTTATACCAATCTTTCATTTACTTATTCAGCCATAACAATCAAAATGTCAAATAATTATTTTATAGAACTAGAAAAAATAATAACAAAATGCATCTGTAAGAACAAAAAGTTAAAAATATCAAGGGAATTAATGAAAAAAAAAAGTGAAGTAAGATGGCCTAGCAGTACTAGATCTTAAACTGTACTATAAAGCAGTGCTCATCAAAGTAGTCTGGTACTACCTAAGAAATAGAATGGTGAATCAATGGAAGAGATTAGATACACAATATACAGGGATAAGTGACTTTAGCAACCTGGTTGATCAACCCAAAGGTCTCAGCTTTTGAGATAAGAACTAACTTAAAACTGCTGAGAAAACTAGAAAAAAATTATGGCAGAAACTAGGTATAGGTCAATATCTTGTGCCCTGTAGCAGTGATGGCAAAACTATGGCATAGGTGCCAAAGATGACATGCAGAGTGCTCTCTAAGGGCACTCGGCCATTCTCCCTCCCCAGCCCCAGAATTGGTTACTAGAAAGGCAGAGGGTCTTGGGAGGAGCTGCTCCCTTCTCCCCCTCCAACATGCCTAATGACATTTTTTTCACATTCCCCATCCCTCTGCCTAGCAGCCCAATGGGAGCACACAGTGAGTGAGGTTGGCAGCTCATAGGCAGCAGAGCTGGAGGGGACCAGAGTGCTTGGACCACTTCCCTCCCCCTCTCTACACTCTCTGAGGACATTCCTCATTTCCCCCACCCCTTTGATCAGCAACCCAATGGGAGCAATTTCCCCTTCCCCTGTGTGGGATAAGGGGGTGCAGGGAATACTCAGCATGTGGTGGGGGGAGGGGTACAACACAAGGTTTCTGGGGGGGGTCAGGCATGGCGCTTGATCTAGGGAGTGAGGTGGGGCAGGGCCCAGTGTTCTCTCTCTAGAAGGTTCACCATCACTGCCCTATAGCATGATAAGAACAAAATGGCTACATTATTTCAATATAAAGAATGATACCATAAGTAAATGAAAGAAGCATAAAATAGTTCACTTGGCTGATCTATGGAGAAGGGAAGAATTTATGACCAAAGAAGAGACAGAGAATATTATAAGATATAAAATGAATAATTTTGATTGTATTAAATTAAAAAGCTTTTGTACAAACAAAACCAATGTAACCAAGATTAGAAGGGAAACAACAAATTGGAAATTTTTATAACAAATTTCTCTGATAAAGATCTCATTTCTCAAAATTATAGAGAACTAAGTCAAGTTTATAAGAATACACATCATTCTCCAATTGACAAGTGGTCAACAGATATGAAGAAGCAGTGTCCAGATAAAGAAATTAAAGCTATCAATAATCATGTGGAAAAATGGTCTAAATCACTCTTGATTAGAGAAATACAAATTCAAACAACTCTGAGGTACCACCTCACACCTGTAAGATTGGCCAATATGACACAGAAAAGGAAAGTGATAAATGTTGGAGGGGATGTGGCAAAATTGAGGCACTAATGCATTGTTGGTAGAGTTGTGAAGTGATCCAACCATTCTTGAAGGAAATTGGAACTATTCCCAAAGGACTATAAAACTATGCAAATCATTTGATCCTGTAATTGTTATATTGAATCTCTGGGAGCTTGAAGATCACCTTTGATTGACAAATAAGTCAGTTGGATGGAATGTTCCCAGGGAAGTCATGCGAAAGGCAGGAGGAGGAGCAGTTGAGAACCCTGAGCAGAAGTTCTGGGTCTTTGACCTGTGCTGAGGCTGGAGATCAGTGGATCCTGGTCTTGGAGTGAGAGAGTGCAAACATCTCTCTGCAAACTCTTCCTGTACTTGAGATACCGTTCAACCTGTACCTGACCACCACCTTGGTGTCTACTGCCCCCTAGATATTAGGAGTTTCATCATCTAGATATCTAGGTTTCCCAGGGCCCGGGAGGGATCGGGGAAGTGGGCAGGAGACAAAGAAGAGGGTGGAAAGGGTGGAAATAACTCAACTGTAAGGCTGAAGATCTATTGAAGAAGAAGTCAAAGATATCCCAGCAGTTTACCTACTCTAGTTTAGTCCTGGCCAGGCTGAACCAGAGGGAAGCTACATTGATTTTTCATCTGCTAGCAGTTGAGATTTCATTAGTAACCATTAGAATAGGGTCTCCTATACCACAGTCCTTTACCCTTATCCTGCTTGTTCAATATAAAGTTTAAAGTACCTTCCTAAAGCAGTTTCCAAGCTTGTTTTGGGAAGGGAGAAATCCAAGTCAGAATACAAGGCGTTATCCTAGCTAAAGAGCCCAAATCCACATATCAATTAACCCCAGGTGGGTCCCGAAGGGATATACCTCTTAGACCTGAAGGATCCTGCCTGGACAACTATTATAAGGGAGAAGGGTCATCTTATTTCTCTCTGTACATCAATTTACCATCTCAAATAGATCAAGAGGCCTCCCATAATTATAACATAATACTACTACTGTGTCTATATCCCAAAGAAATAATAAAAAAGGGGAAAGGACCTATTTATTAAAAAAATATTTATAACAGCTCTTTTTGTGGTGTGTCTAAAGTAAATCTCTTCTCTCCCCTGGCCAAATACCACTAATTAAGTTGACATAAACAGGCCACTGGAATAAAAGGGAAGTTAAGAACCAATGAGACAGGAAGCAATGAGAGTCAAAAATATCACAAGATAGTAGCACTACCCGACCTGGGCAATCCAGGAAATTAAGAAACTATGGTTGGGTCCTGAGATGTGATATGGTTGAGTTAGTGGGTAGAGAAAAATGTTTATAAGTGGAGGCAAGGAGGAAGTGAGGGTCTTGGGCATGCATGAGGAGGAGCAGAAGTGTGGTAGAGTGTAGCTAGAAGCCCCATAATGGCAGTCATAGATTAGAAAAGCTAAGTACCTCTCTACCTCTCTCCTACTTTTCTCCCTCCTCCCTACTACTACTAGTTTTGATTTAATAAAGCTATTAAGCTACAACCAGCCTCATAATTTTAATTTTTGCAGGTGGCAAAGAATTGGAAATTGAGGGAACATCCATCAGTTGAGGAATGGCTAAAGAAATTGTGGTATATGTTGATGATGGAATACTATTGTGCTATAAGAAATGCTAAGCAGGACTATTTCAGAAAAAGCTGGAAAGATCTATATGAACTGAAGCAGAGCAAAATAAGCAGAGCCAGAACACTGTACACAATAACAGCAATATCATATGATGATCAACTGTGAAAGATTTAGCTACTCTCAATGATCTGGGACAATTCTGAAGGACTTATGACAAAGAATGCTATCCACCTCCAGAGAAAGACCTGTTGGAGTCAGGTGCAGATCAAAGCAAATGATATTTCATTTTAGTTTATTTACAGTTTTATTTCAAGGTTTTGGTTTTATATGAGTATTCTCTTACACGATGACCAATATGAAATTATATTTTGCATGATAATGGCATGGGACCCGGGGTTTCCTCTGTATACTCCAAACTCCAGAAGTATTCCAGATCAAAAGGGATGCAGAGGGGGTAGCTTGGTAGCTCAGTGGATTGAGAGCCAGGCCTAGAGATGGGAGGTCCTAGGTTCGAATCCGGCCTCAAACACTTCCCGGCTGTGTGACCCTGGGCAAGTCACTTGACCCCCATTGCCTACTCTTACCACTCTTTTGCCTTGGAGCCAATACAGAAGGTAAGAGTTTTTGGAAGATAATGATAGTATAATTAAAATTGAAGCCAAATGTAATAGTTAAAAATAATTATTACAATAGAAATATTTTCAAAAGTGCTATACCAAATAATTTGTTCATTTAAATAGTTTCAGATAATTCCATTTGAACTAATATTTATACAAAAGCTTACAATAAAGTAGAAATTGATTAGTAAAAAAAAGGGATGCAGAATATTCCTTTCCTTCTTTGCATTCTTGTAGTGCTGAGGAAAAGGTGACTGAGTATCAGAGACATATGATAAAGAAAGACTCCTGAGAGAAACATTCCCCTTGGATTCTCTCTTAGATTTTCTGATGAACACAGATATCTCCCAGTTCCACTATGATAAGAATTGTGTTGTATCTAAGACATCTAATCATCCCCTGAACTAAAATTCCAGTCACCCTTTATGCTTCAAGACACAAAACATCACTCCATCCCTGATCAGGTGGCAAATATCACCCCACTTCTGATTATATAGTAACATCATCCCATCTCCACATCTCTGGTCATGTAACCCCTGTTGTCTACAGGGTATAAGAAGTCCAGAATCCATGTCCTCTGGGGGATAGTGTCTACTCTTGCACCTATCTTCCTCAGCCATTCAACTTACATTCAATTTAATAAATCTCTTATTTTTTTAAGCTAATTATTGGAGTCTGTCATTCCTGACAAAGGTACTCCGTCCTGACCCAGGATTTTACTTCCAAGCTCTCTCACATCAATAATACATGTATAATTGAAATCAGATTGCTTACTATCTCCAAGAGAGGTGAGGGAAGAAAGGGAGGAAGACAATTTGGATCCTATGATTTCAGAAAATGTATGTTAAAAATTGTTATTACATGTAATTGAGTAAATAAAATATCTTTAAACAAAATAAGAAAGAAAGAAAGAAAGAAAGAGAAAGGAAGGATGGAGAAAGAAAGAAAGAAAGAAAGAAAGAAAGAAAGAAAGAAAGAAAGAAAGAAAGAAAGAAAGAAAGAAAGAAAGAAAGAAAGAAAGAAAGAAAGAAAGAAAGAAAGA